>NW_003805465.1:944826-1028333 GCF_000255335.2 Galendromus occidentalis
CCCCCCCCCCTCCTCCCCAAGGGAAATCCCGCGTACGCCACTGCTGGTCGTAGACCGATTTTCCCGGAATATCTGAGTTCGGTGGAGAAACCTGAGGCTTCAAACTTATTTCGGAGAAGTCAGAGCTTTTCGGCCCGTTCTGTCGTTCTCCGAAGCGGCAAAAGATGAAGAAGCACGAAAGGAAACGCCCTAGAATGAATAAACAAGCCGAGATGCTTATGATAAACTTTTTTTAGCGCATGTATCAGCGATAAGATTCGCGTATTTCGCGTCAACCGTCATCTTGGAAAGGCACAAGCCAGAACCCAGTCAGTATACTCAGCGGCAGACTCTTATCACGCTTCCTGTTCCTGTTTTTTCTCGATAAGTGACTGTAAGTCAGTCAGTCAGCCATTCCATCCACCCACTGGCTCGGTTTCACCGGAATCAGAGATTTCAAGATTGTCTGGTTCCTCATCTTTCTGATTAATCTGAAGGACAAACGTAACTGCGCCTATTCCGGGTCCGATCACTCAGTGGAGATCGGAGCGAGGTCGTGTATCATTTTCATGAATTTCTGTCTGACGAGAAGAAATCGGGCTCATCACCAGATGGAGGTCCCTTCCAACGAGCGATTCCTCCACAAACCGAATGATTTCCAATGCACAACGAATCCGTGCGGGGCAGAAACCCCCAGCTCGTTGCACGCCAAGCCTGCGTAGCGATCAGTCTCCAATCTCGATTTCCTGCGAGTCGTCGGAGGGATACCCTCGAACACGGAAGCCAGCGGCACGGGAATGATCGTTGATCCGAATACGACGCAGGCGGATCGGGAGAAGCCATCATCACTCAGCCTCAAATCTCGCGATTATTACCATGTCTCATGGAAATTAATGAATCGGACTCGAGCTTCCTGGAATTTTCACTGTACCCACCTCGGTGAAAACGGAACCATGCCCCGAGAGGAGAGTCCGATTCTCAGTTCGAATGAACAACGAACGGGAACGCATGCCGAATGCAATCTCTCAGATTCTACAAGCCGCGGAAAAGAGAGCTGATAAAGGCTCAGGGCGGGTTGGGTTCGGGGAAAAAAGTCGAACGCACCATGTATCCTTAATCGGCTCGAAATATCGTTTCGGCAGTCGATGCCCCGCCTCACATCATATGCGAAGGATGACATGTAGCTTCAAGCTAAAGATGGCGAGCGAGACCTCCGACTTCAACGAGGTAGAGGCAATTCGGTTCCAAACGACCGATTTATGCATCCGTCGAGAGGTAGAGGTAGTAGAATGGATCCATAGCTTGATCTCGAGAGGGGCCTCTCCCGCCCGTACGAGGCCGTACTCGCTCACAGAAGCAAGCGCGCGCGCATCGACCATTCCTGATGCGGAATGTCTGATCTCACGAAGCTTCTTCTGATGACGTCCAGCGTCCTCGTGAGGAATCGCGGCCGGGAGCGTTGAAGCTCTTACGGGATAGGGCATAAAGGTAAAATAAAAAGCATAAAGGTACCCGAGTAGCCAGACCTCGGAAGGATATCTTTTACGCGTGAGGCGTAGGACGCGACTTTGCAAATTATCGGCGACGTACAAGAGACTCAGAGTCGGCGGAACTTGCTTCCTCATGGATGGCATCTCCCGGGAACAGTTGGGAAAATCATAATTATCGAGAAAGTTTCGATCCGGGCCACCTGACAAGGAGCAGGACCCAATTCGTTATCGGAATATGAATTCCTATCTCTTTCGCTCGACATACGACAACAATGAATCGTGTGACATGTCCGCTGAGGAATAAGCTGTAAAAAAAGACCCAATTTGGCTGACGCATCTCCTCAGGAGAAAAAATTCGCTCGCCAGCATTCAGGTAAGCGGCTTGAGCAAGCAGAGAGTTCACCGAAAAGCCAGTGTGCTTAGCATTCAGGCAGCCAAGAAAGGAGGCAGGAGCGTACACAGCCAGGATACGTCGTCCTGACACAAAAGCTCTCGCCCATGCTGTGCGTGCGCAGCGTCCTTCGTCTGTTCTCTCTATCCCTCCGTAGAGTCTGAACTCTTCGTGACGTCACGAGACGACGTCACGCGACGACGTCACAGAGGGTCCGTCACCAGAGCCGCTCTTCGTATCCGATCTCTTCGGCTATAAAAGGGAGAGGCTCGGAGGGCGCCAACAAACCTCTGCTCAGCTCGGCCGAGGAAGGTTCTCCGACGGTATAGACCAAACAACCGTGTGCTTGCTTGTTGGCTGGTGAACGCAGCTGATCGCAGTGTCGTTGCTTTATGAACACTTGTTGCCAACTGTCAATACTTACTAACGGACTAGACCAACCTTCCACCGGTGTCACCGGTAAGTGTCTCCTGGTTGTCGTGCTATTCAAATCATTCTTGAGCCAGCTCTGCTCTTTCCCATGCTTTCGAGATGCGCTTGAATCTCTAAATCTCTTTGTTTGACGTAAGAGTCTTTGGTGGGCTATCGAGTGTCACTCGTGCACTAGTCCACGGCACTGGCATCTACCGTAGTCTACGAGAGAGCTCGTGAGCGATATCCGCTGGTTTGCAATCGGTCGCTCGGACAAGCTTTCCAGCCTGAGATCGAATCCATCACGGCTGTGAGCCGAGTGTCCTGCATTACCCCTTCTGATCATCGATATGTGTTGCCCTCCAATCCGCAGGGAGCCTCACGCGGTCGGCAGATATGGTAACGATCCTTTACGTACCGCTCGAAGTGATAATTGCTCCTTGCGCCTGATCTGAGACCGTGTTGTGTCTACGAGTTGCGATACACGCATTCGCTAGCAAGCTAGCGCCGATCGAGCTCAACGAGGGGCGACCGCCCCCTCGCGTATGAGTCAACGATTCAGGTTGGCTCGAGGATCGAACTCCTTGGATTGCGGCCAGTAGCCCCAGGCGCAAAATTTGCTGTGACTGACCTTGGATCGGACCGTCACAGAGAAGAGTGCATGCAGCTAGCCAACTGCACCTATCCACCCAGCGATGATAAGGCCAGCAATCAATGCGGCCTTCAACGCCGAATTTCGATTCGGACTCCGGGAAAGGCAACTCTCTGAGTGCCGCGTGTACGTTGCTGGTATTTCGGGGATGTCGAATATCCCTCGCAATGCACTCGTGGATTCGAGATGTCTGAGATGATGCATTCGGATTCGACGTATTTCCTTTGCCAACAATCGTGCTTTCGTAGGGGTCGTTCCTACCGGAAATCGAACGATGCGAGTTCTCGCTTGGCCGATGTCGGCTGTCATCACAGAGTCTCTAATCTGCTCCATGCGAGCAAATCTTCCGGGTTCCAATGAGCTAATGCCGAAGAGCCGAAACCGACCGGTGACCGACGAGCTGTCTGGATCCGGCCCTTCGACTGCGCACGGCAGCGTTCCCCGCTGCATTCATCACACCAGGGGAAAGAAACGAGTGGCGCGTGCGGACGCCGGATCTGTCAAAAATTCACTCGTTCAGTGTTTTGACGGAAGCGGTCGAGTTGTCGATAATCTCGGAAACCTACTTCCTCGACAACAGTATAATTATAGCGAGTCTTGGCTCGGAAGGAAACCTTCAAGAACTGTTGCCTTCCTCCGACGTGTTCTGGGTCTCTCGTGCGGGGAGCGATTTCTTGCTTGGCGTGTACGTCGGCGCTGAGGAACGCCCGTCCATGACCTGAGTCGACTCCTCCGCGAGCAGGCGAGCAGGCAGGTAGGTAGGTATGCAAGTGAGCAGTCAGGAAAGCAGCTATTCCGTTAGCTGTTCAATGGCCATTTTGCGCAACACATCAGACAAGCGGTCCTCTCTTTGGCAACGAACGGCCTTCGGCGACCTTGAGCGCCTAGTTCGAAGCGCACCGCCCTCGCCAACTGCAGTCTATATCGTCGTCGTCCGTTATACGTTGGGGAGCGTGCCGTGTAGCGTCGAAGCTGGCTGGAGTCCGGTCACGGCACGCAACGCACGATCGTCAGCTTCGAACACTCCTCATAGAACGCCAAACCACACCCCCACTCACGGCCGAACTCTCCCTCGAAGCCTCACGAACGCCTCCATTCGAAGCCCCCGATCGGGGAAGTTGAGTCAGTCAGACGGACAGACAGCCTTGTTCGACTTTGTCTTATGACAATTCGAGTGTGGATTGGCCATCGGCAGTTTCGCATCGTTTCCTGACCGTCCACAGTCCTCCTCCCTGCGTTCGTATTCCTCATACTGGTATCCTGGTGCACTCCAGATTCCAACCTCCCGATTTCTTGGTCGTTAGATCTAAAAGCTTATCGAATAATCCTCCAAATCTCAAGGAAAATGCGCACGTGGTTGCCATCACAGCTGCTAGCGCAGAAGCCTCCATCTTTGCGGAGTACACGTGCATCTGCTTCATCTGTAGGGGGTATAATGACGTAGTTTTTGACGTCACACATTGACGTCATCAGACTTCTTCCGCGCCGTTCCCCTCCCATCGTCGTCCTCGACGTCCTTGAGGCAGAGGAGCCTGCACTGCAGAAATAGCCTTGCGAGGTTGAGGCGAAAGGGGGAAACTCGCTTCCAAGACTCACTCCAGCGATTACATCTAACGATCTGACGGGGGTAAAGGGAAAACCTCAATGGCCTGGACGGTGGGAATGCGTTCAGGGACATGTTGCCCAAGCTTTACCTTCGGCTCATCTAGATCTGGATAAACACGTCACAATAAACTCCGAAAAGAGGAGGTGCAACTCTTTCCCGGGAAAGGAGATGGGGAAAACTTACACCAGAAAGTCGATCTGACTTCGCGCGAAATTCTCTCGAACTTCATGGCATAGAACGAAATTCCTCTCGACCCTTTGCGCCCGCGAACACTGCAAACAGCTCGTGGAAAAATCCATTGAGATATGATTTTCTCTCCACAGATCTCTCCCGACATCAGGACCTCAGGACGGACGCGATTTTGACGTCCGTGTCCGCGAAGTCGCCGACGGCATTTTCTCATCCGTTAACGCCAGGTCGTCAAAATAGCATCTACAAGCAGAACCAACGCTCTTCCAAGGGCACAATGCTCCTTGTAGAACAGCCGCAAACGGCTGCAACGTTTGTACCCCAGTACTCTCTGACTCAACAACCGTTCTCGTGCGACTTTCTCGACGTCGAAGCCGACCTGGCGAATTTCGTCAGCGAGGAAGATCTTAGAATCAGTCACAGCGCTCTTGAGCTTCTCTCGACCGAGAGTGCTCTGTTCGACATGTTCCAAGTAAGTCGGAATACCATCTTGCACCGATGTTATCGTTTCCCCATCCCCATCTTCCCCTTTCCCGTCTTCGAAGGGCAATATTCGCCCGCAGTCTTCTCAGGATATTCTCGGTCGACGACCTTCCGCTGAGGATGCGTTTTCCGCTTTCAGGAACCTTCGAACACCAGCCAGGTGTCCTCCATCCCGGCGACCGACGCGCCCATGGCTCCTTTGACGTTGACGAATTCCGACTCGAAGTCCCATATGGACATCCAGCTCCCGAGCTTTGATGAGACCTACTCTCCAAGGTTCAGGAGGGATTGCCCGGATGGGTCTGACTTTTCTTTCAAATTCGAGGAATTGATCGCGACAAGTCCGGATATGCCCAGCTCGAGCGGGAGCCTGCCCACCGATCTCGGCTCAAGCTCTGGTTTCACAAGACCGCGTCAATCAGTTCCCGGATACAGTTCGGACAACACGTCGTTCAGTTCGTGCTCCAGTAAGGCTTCGTACAGCGGCGACACTACACCTCCTCCGGCCATGACTCCTCCTTGCGCCATGGCTAGTCCGACCTGCTCGAGGAGATCGTCGCTCGCATCTTCGACTGCCTCAATGAGTTCTCCGCTGCGGGAAACCGCGACACCGTCACGCAGGGCGTCGACCCCGAGTCCCGCGTCATCGATCTCAGGACCCATTGTGCAGCAGAAGAAAAAGTCCGCGGGATCTCTCCCGTGCGCCGTCTGTGGAGACAATGCCCTCTGTCAGCACTACGGAGTTCGAACGTGCGAAGGCTGCAAAGGCTTCTTCAAGAGGACAGTTCAGAGGAAGCAGAAATACGCCTGCATGACCGACAAGAAATGCACGATCGACAAAGAAAAGAGGAACCGATGTCAGTATTGTCGGTACGAGAAGTGTCTTGCCGTGGGAATGGATCCGGAATTCGTCCGGACGGATGATCTCAAGGGTCGTCGCGGACGTCTTCCGTCAAAACCCAAACTGCAGAGCCATGGCTCTCAATTGAACATCTCGACCGTGAGTCCCACGATTTCGGCGCCGTCTCCGCCTCCGACAAATCTCATTGGCCAGCTCGTCCACGCTCATCAGATCTCTTCGCCTGAAATGAGCAACCGGGACTTCACCAGGGTGAGTGATTCTGAGCATTCCATCAGACCGAATTATGAGTATACATCATCATTCCGCCGGAGACGTGCTGACATATGAATCTGGATGATTGT
Organism: Galendromus occidentalis; assembly: GCF_000255335.2. NCBI lineage: Eukaryota > Metazoa > Arthropoda > Arachnida > Mesostigmata > Phytoseiidae > Galendromus > Galendromus occidentalis. Next base: position 951,231 of record NW_003805465.1, read on the forward strand.
CCCTCGAAAAAGTGAATCATCATCGAGCGCCCCCGCTGACGCGCGTTTCCTTGCAGTTCCAGGAACTGAAACACAACACCGAACACGTCCCGCGAACCCCCCAGGAGGTTCAAGAGTTTTATGAGCTGCTGACGTCTTCAATCGTAGTGATTCGCAAATTCGTCGACGCTATCCCCGGCTTTCGGGAGCTTCTGCCTGAAGATCGCGAGCTTTTGTTCACTACAGCGAGTTTGGGGCTTTTCGCTCTGCGCGTTGCTTATCGTATGATGCATAGCAACCACACGGAGATCACACTGTGCAACAGTGTTGTTCTCCATAGGTCGCAAGCACAGAGAGGTTTCGGTGAATGGCTGGACAGAATTAGCGTCCTGTCCAAGAGTCTTGAGAACTTTGCCATCGACGAATCCATTCTGGCTTGTCTTGCAGCGCTGTTCGTCCTTGACGGTAAGTGACCAACGCGTTTATCGAAACCCGATCCGATTCGGATTTCTCCCCACTCCGCTCAGTTTATCCGGACCATCGTCGTCCGGGAAGGAATAAGAAGAAATAATCTTGCTCCGTTCACCGAATGGGGAATTATCCCGTACGTTCCTCCACGATCGGAAGACCTGAAGGTGGGGTTCTTCTTTGCAGCACGGGCCGGCGTCAAAGAACCCGCGAAAGTGGAACGCCTGGCCGAGGCCGTGACTAACGCGCTGCGTGAACATGTGAGCTATATTCCGCAGGGGCAGCAACGAATGCACTACTTCTCGAGCCTGTTGGCAAAAATTCCAACTGATCTGCGCAGTATCTCCGTGCAGGGCCTCCGAGGGATTTTCTACCTGATGCATGAGGAAGTGGTGCCTGCCCCACCGCTTTTGGAAAGTCTGTTCGAGCCAGACCTGCCCTACTGATGTCGCTGCAGACTCTCATTTTGAAAATGGGAACTACCTGGTTCTCCTTCTTGCTGCTGCGGTCGCCGGAGTATCCGGCGTTAACTCCGCAGAGCAATCGGAACATGCATCTAGTTTTGAATATGTCGTCAGGTTTGACCGCCTGACCACTGAAGTATTCGAAACCCATGTCCCGGGCCGCGCAATGCGCATTCGACTCGGGGAATCCGCGCGGCCTGAACGCATTGAGCTCGTCTCTGTTAGTCTGTAAGACGTCGTTGAAGGTTTCGATCCCGATTTGGAGGCGCAAGCGTCCTCCGGTTCAAGCCACCGAACCCGAACCCCAAGAAACTCTTCATAAACCGACGCGAGGCGCTGGTTCGGCGATCTCCCCTCACTCAGGAACCTTGAAGAAAAACTCTTTCTGCTGCGCCGCCCGTGGACATGGCGTAGTGAAAATACCTAATAATGCCAGAGCCGCCGGAACTCCGCCTGGACAGGCTCTCTATCCGGCGATTCCGGTCGAGTTTAGCTCAAGCTATCATAGTCACTTAGATTCGTAGTACACCGATTGCGGGGTCGCAGAGGATGCTCCTTAGGGAAGACCTTATTAGCTCGTTCGAATAACCAGTCATTAGTCGAACTAACCCCCTCAAGCAATTTGTTTCTCTTGAGTCCTTGTGGATTCTCCTTACCGCGTGCTCCATCGCGTTCGAGAGATATTTGACAACTAGTCGACCAGTCTGAAGCTTTCAGCGACGCTCGTGCATGAAGCACTCGTTTTCGGCAGCCCCTATGAGACGAGATGAATACCTAGCAGTCAGGAGCAAGAAACATATTCTCTCCACCAGAACCACTGACCGATCGGTCGTCCAATTCGTCCACTTAGGATGTAGAGGTGATTGAAGATTTAGGAATCTTTGTGAGGACCTGAATGATGTGTGTGATATCTTCTGATGGTGACTGATTGTGAGATCACGAGTGTGTATTTTTTTGGAATTTACAAACACCTAGTCTTATTGCTTGCAGAAATAGCAGAATCACGGATACTCGATAACAGAGTTTCTGCATGAATACATTAAAGCTCCAAGAGTCCATCAATACCCAAATGTACCCGTACTCGGAGCAAGAAAGTTCGATATAGGATGACACCCGACTGAAGCTGCTGCAAACAGCTGTTCACTAGCAGAGCACTGGCCACTAGACTAATCCCGTTGCTGATATGTAGGCGATTCACCTCCCTTCTTCAGCCCATGCATGGACGGTGTTTCTGTATTTGATAAATGAGTGGAATCTTATCGAGCCCTCAGCCGACGGACCTCTGATGCCATGGAAGAGGGAGAAGAGAAAAAAAAATCCGAGAAATCTTAGAGGTGATGATGCTTTCGTGTCCGGGTTAAAACTTGATAGGCCGTAAATGCAGTGGGCGGATCTTGGTCCGGATGAACGACCAGTGCTGTCGACCTACGATAGAGCAATCATATCCTCCTCGAAAAGCTCTAGCCCAAGACTATTTATTCTACATTATTCTCTAGACTTTCATCGAGCTCAGAGTCAAATGACACTATTGATTGTTGAACACCACTGATACTGATTTTATCTAGCGTATTTTAACTATTGACCACGTTATGACTGTCGAGCTCTGCTCCAGTTTGCCATATTAACCAGTTGACGCTGCTACTGATTAAGCTGGAAGGATACAGGTTTGTAGGGTGATTTATCGAAGAATCCTCAGATCTGACTCGATCAGAGCATAGTTTTGACAACAGAAATCCCTCAACATTGGATTTTGACCCACTGTTAGCTCCCATGGTTGATGGAATTGTTTACATTTTTAATATTGGATAGTTTGCACTGGAATCATTGTACGAGTTGCACAAGAAACCTCTATCACATTTGCTGAATAAAATTTGCGTGTTAACCCAACATCGTCTCTTCTGTGTCAGTCAGGAGTCACGAGCCACCATTGAAGCTCCGGATGAGCCTATTGATCGCATTTCGAATGGTCGTTTCAGGGTCTCCGACGGGCATATCCCTCCGCCGCATCTATGATACCGCTTTTGCGAGAGGATGCTCCCTAGCAGAAGTATGCAACTCCTCTGGCTCTTTTCCGGAGGGAAGACACTGAGTCATCGATGCCACAGGACTTTGGAAATGAGAGATCAGTGTGTAGTCCGATGATTCTTGCCCCAGTCATGCCTCAGGCTGGTCCCAATCGATGATGATTTGCACTTTGCGCCGTTGCACTTGATCCTGTGGTGAATCATCGGAAATCGGGCAACGCCTCTAACCCCAAAGAGAGTCCTTGAGGGGCCCTCGATGAGTGTTTATGCGCTGGTGAATCGTATGATCCTAGAAACGAAGGCTCTTGCACATTGCTTCATTGTACCTGTCCGCGAGAGAGGAGGAGAGACTATATCAAGGGGAAGCTCAGCTGAATAAGTCGAAAACATAGGCTGGTAGCGCTCCGTGCCCGCTCAAATCCCGCGGGCGTTCTGGAGCGAGTAGCCATCACTGATCCGCCAGGGTCCGGAACTTCACCGACTGATTGACTCGGACGATACCGACGGGTGGTCGAGTGGTTAGCGCGCTTGTCACTCCTCGTGCAAACGTGCATAGCCGCAACGACGCCGCTCGCGCGGGAGGCGGTGTGGGTTCGATCCCTGCTGCCGGAAAAATATGCAGGTACTCGGCCTTGATCCTCCTGGGTACATTTGCTCTATGGATCCGTCCTCGGAAGCAATGTGAATAACAGTACCCGGGACGTTAAACCTTGGCTGTGTGGATCAGCCCGAAAAAGTTTTGATTGACTCGGACGGAAGCTACTGGAGGGGCAGTGGATTGTCGTTTTCCGACGTGGAGATCGCATCGAAATTTCAGAGTCCGTCGCTCCCAGCAGCCATGGGACATTGGAGAATCATGCTTCCTACTATTTACGGATTGGGAGGGACCTGATGAGCCTGGGCGCGCTCGGCTCGGAGCTTCAATTCGTTGCAGTCACCAAAAACAGACGATATCCTCGTCCGATGATGTGCTAGGCAGGGAGCCTCTGTTCTCAGGGAAGGTTTCCCTTAGATTTTACTTGGGTCCACAGATATCGTCCCGGGCTTGATCCAGATGAGCTATTTCCCGGAATGTACGAATGTACGAAGGTACGAATCGAAATGGAGCATTGCTGAGCAGCAAAGAGTCGGAATGAAGGGAACATCGGGCGGCTCCCTCCCGAGGAAAGGTGAGTGACCAAACCCGCTGGTGAGCATCGTCGAAGCTTCAGCATAACTCGTTAATCTAATCTCGTGCGCTCTGTGTGTAGATATGTTGTCAGCCTCAGACGGGGCTCTGAACAACTCGATCGAGTTGAGGGAAGCGGACGCCAGCAGCGAAGATCGGCCGTCGAGTCCATTCGAAAAGGGACGAGAGACGGGCTGTCTTTCGGTGGGAGAAGTGACAAGTCCCCTGAAGCCTGAAGAATAACCTTGCGAATACCCTAGCGGGAAGGGAGGGAGCTGGACGGCGATCGATGCTCGCTAACCCCACGATCGGATTGTGGCACGAGATGGATATACGCAGGATAGAAGAATTAGCTATGGCAGGAAGGATTATCCAGTGAAAAGATCAGATTCATCTCTCTCGCTGAAGTCCGTCATCCATCCTCTGCAGGAGGTGTCATCTTCTCATTCCCATGAGAACACCATTGATCGCGATTCACGCATCGAAAGCGGCGAATTTTCGAAGTACCGCTGTCGAAGGATCGTCTCGTATGGCCTCAGACGAATTTTTCCTCAAGCGGACGCGGCCGCCTCGAGTTCCGGTGGATGAAGGTATGACCGAAGGAAGGGTCATCGAACGGGGAACTTCCGACTCGCTCTGTGATTGACTGCCCCATCGAACAAGCAGGGTCACTCAAAATCGAGGCTCGAATGGATCCCCATAATCTATCATAAGACCTGATTATAGATCTCCCGATTGTACTCCATGAAAATCATCCCATTAGGTCACTACCATGACCACCTCTGTCCGGGCGACACTTACATCATGGCGTCCTCTATTGCGACCTAGATTGAGCATTCCGTTGCGTTGAAGAAACGGATTACGCTGGCTTTCGCTTCCCGACAGCCTCTTGAGAAAATTGAGCCGTCTCACCTAGATCTCGACTCCGCAGTTGAGCACCGATAGGAGCTGGCGAAGCGGACTGACTGGTCATCGCACCGCCTATTGTCTTTTGACCGGAGCGCATCTCGACGGGTGTCTTCCGGAGAACTCTCATTGCCCGATGCAAAACTCTCCGAGGGAAAGCTGCAGATTCTTCTGCGGGGCTCCACGACAACCCTGGATTCGCATCGAGATAGCCTCGATCTCGACCCGATATCCGGCTCTAATGCAACGTGATGAACGCAATCCACTAGGGTAGGGGCTGACTAATGTTCATGATCAGGGATGCTGTCATCAAGGTGATCACCAATCGCATGTTCCCTACTTAATCAGCCATATCGTTCCGTGGAATTTCAGAGAGTAGCCTCGCGGGATGGCCAAATGCTCGGGATTCCCCTCCTATGAGCCGAGATTGCAGACCGCTGCTGGAGGCCGTGATGCGTTTGCAAACTGTGAGGCTGCTTGGCATCCCTCTCCGTGGATGAAGTCTTCCAATCAATAGTCATTTCCTCCATTATGTGTTTATTCTTCCGAGACCTCCATGGTGATTCGCATCTCACCTCGAGTTTCACCTTCGGTATAGAGATTGAGCGGCCATTCAATTCTCGGCTATCACCAAACACCTAAGTGTTGATAAGAACCTTGCCGCTTGAACGGTAAACTCATTTGCAGATTGCTAAGGTTGATTCCTAGAAGTCATTCGATAGTTTGAAAATGAATACCTCTGATCGATTCAAGTTCGATTGGACCCTCTAGCCTTAGCCCGACTATCAATTATTCATCCGACGTTCCCCGCAGAGATCCGCACCCTCAAGAAAGAACTCCTTGCCTACCCATCTTGACGAAAGCTTCGTTGGCAAACTTGGTTTTTGTCTTCTCGGCTCTATCATCCCACGAGGGAAGCCTCCGGATGCAATGGTAGGGAACAGGAGCTTCATACCGGCGTGGGAGAGATCCGGAGGACAGCCTCAAGGAAAGAACCGAGCAGAAAGTGAGGAACAAGCCCTCTCATAGCGCAAGATAAAACGGTAACAAAAGCTCATCCAGTAATCTCTGTTCCAAAAGGTCGAATGAGCGCTGAAATGTTTTTAAATCACGAGAGGAGTGAGATGGCAGCGCCGGCCTGTCGTGAGCAAGTGATGAATCTGTATTAAGCTGAATCCTCCTGCGTCACTCATCGGGCGGCCGGAGTCATCCGGTCCGGATTTTCTGCAAGGCGAGTGTACGATCTGGCTGTATTTGCCGTCAATTCAGACGTATCTGCTGACAGGAATTTCACGCAGGAGAGTTCTCGCTCTAGGGTTATTGCCAAGAGATTCTAAAAAGGCGCAAATTTGAATGAGAGATTCTATAAACAAGAGCTACCGTGGTCAGTCCACGTTTGCTTCACTCGCATCAGCAGCTAAGAGAGCTGAGAGCGAGACTCTCTCCGCCTCAAGTCCCGGACGTCAATGCCTCATTCTCTATGAAAGCAGGATCAAGTGGATTTCATATCCGTGAACAGAAATGTCGAGATAAGAATTCTCGCCTTGAGAACTCCATGAGGTCCGACTCTTCTTTCCCATCGCATTCCGACATTCCTGAGGCAAACTCGACATGTAACGACGTGGATTTTTCCGCCAGCTCACGGCGAGGTTTCCATAACGCATCGGGTCGCGTAGATTGCGTCTTCATAATATTGAATCCTCTCTCTTCAGGCACAATGATCCGGAAGAAGGCCGCTCTGGTCTTCCTGGCGCTATTCGGGATAGTTATCATCACCCAGAACCTCCGCGCCGAAGTTTCCGAGGCAAGATCCGGGACTCGGATGGCTGATATGGAATCCAAGACGAGGAATGAAGAAAAATTAGCTCTCAAAAGAATACACGAAATCAGTCGGAGAAACGCGGCTAGGAAAAACAAGGAGCGATTGGCTGCATTCAGGCGCAGGAACAGCTCCGATCATGAGGATACCCCCCTGATTTTCATCGTCACCCCAACGTACCCTCGCCCCGCGCAGCTCGCCGACATGACGCGTCTCTGCAATACCCTCATGAATGTTCCGGACATTCATTGGATTGTCGCAGAAGACTTCGACAAGGAAAACCCCAGACTCCGGGAGCTCCTCGATTTCTGTGGCGTTCCTTTCACGTTTCTCAACGCTCGGACGCCGTGGATATTCAGATATGGCAAAGTTTTCGGCCGAGGTGTGTTTAATCGGAACGCAGCTCTCGCGTGGATCCGGCGAGAATCGGCAGCAATCCGAGGAGATCGTCCATCGGTGGTGTATTTCGCCGATGATGACAATGCCTACGATATTCGTCTCTTCGGGGAGATTCGAAAAACGAAGAAGATCTCCATGTTCCCGGTCGGATGCATTTCGGGAACCGGAGTGTCGACGCCGATTGTTCACAGGAACGGCTCTTTGCTTGGTTTCCACGATAATTTCTACAAGGAGCGGATTTATCCCATCGACATGGCCGGGTTTGCCGTGAACACCGATCTCATTCTCAATTCCACAGCTGAATTCGAGAGGAAAACAGGCTATTTGGAAGATCACTTCCTTCGGGACCTTCAATTTCACAACGGGGAAATCGAATTTCTAGCCGATAATTGTACTCGGATCTTAGTCTGGCACGTTAGGACGGAACCAGCGGATCCCATAGTGTCGGAGAAGGTGATCAGTTCCCTGCAGCCCTTGATCGAAGACTCGAATCTCTCGGAACTTTTCGAAAACTATGCAGTCAATTGAATGCTCTCGGTCCCGCTCTCGTGCGACATAATTCTACAAGCGAGAGATAACTCTCGGAAGCGCTCGAAGCCTTGACTACAGTCAGTGCTACTCGTACGAGCAAGCAGGCGCTTAACACCGGCGGAAAGATCCTGCGACGCTTCGAGAAGACCGTGTTCAAGCACTTGAAACCATCCAGCGTATATGTTCACGAAGGATGCAGGAAAGGCATTTTGCCCTTTCTGTTTCATAGCATACCAAGGCTGCGGGAGAGGGGGCGAGCTCAGGGCAACATTCGCATTTCACCCAAACTTCATTTTCCGAATTCGCAACTGGGATCACTTCGCGCCCCTCGTCATAAGTGATCAGTGATCATCAATTGCGTTCCCTATAGACAAATTCCTCAATGCTCACCAGAACTCGTTCCTCTTCTCGTATGCTAGGCCCAGAGCTATCCGGCAGCCTCGCTTGTCTGCTGGGTCTAGTCATTTAGGTTTCTCATTTTGTTCCTGAACTCACATGATTTCGACCTCCCTCATACGATCGAACGGTGGCATATTCCGGGAGAGTCAGTCACCGAGGAGCAAATCGTGGAGAGCGTTTCTTCGTGGTAGGATAACATTTTTTATTGCCCCACTACAATATACTGTACAGATATGATGTCATTTAGTCAACTGCATCGGAGTAAAAATATCCTTCCGACGGGACCCAGAGCTTCATAGAGTGCACCACCAGCTGTCTCTGGATTGGCATAATTTGCTGTGTAATGAGAGCGCCAGACAAGCGACAATCAGAGCGCATATAATGATGTTGATGAATTGCTGTCTCTCGCATTGAGCGGTGAGCAGGGCCACCTACAAATAAAGATTGTTTCAGCCCAAATTCCACGCTTCGATTGTCCAAATATTGAGTGATAGCCTTTCAACGTCTTTACCCGTTCTTCGAAATGATTGGCATTCCTCGTCGACCACTGTAAGCCGTTCTCACTAGTCGAATACGCGAAGTCAGCCTCGTCTGCGTCGTCAAGAGGTTGCTCACAGAATATTTTCTGCTCATGTACTTGACTCCGATCAAGTTTCTTGAAAACATCCAAGATTTGCGGCTGCGGATGGTCAACCGGAACAGCCTGAATGAGCAGCTTGTCGCTTCTTGTTGAGAGATACTCTGGAGAAAGGAGAAAGCAAAATTCAATGTCTGTAAGTTTACATAGATGAGTGGGGAACAGGACCGGATCATGGAAGCGAGAATGAATCAGACACCTTTAAGCTTGATTATGGAGATTCGGGCCGCCTTCTGGGACTCGATAGTTCCAGAATGCGGCAGCGCGGTGTATCCCTCGCGACGATTTGTCCTGATCCTGAAAGCAATCGTCCGACCGTCCGTGGAGCAGTTCGTTACATTCAAGTAAGCGATTTGGTTCCCGTTGATTGTCTCGAAGGACAAGCAGCTGTCAGGACTGAAAGAAGGATACGTATTAGGGATTCGGAATCTCAGAATTAAGCTGGAATTATCTCGTCAGCCCCGGAGCGTCCTTCGAGCCCTATCGATTCGGGTCGCAGGGGGAGCCGCGAGATTCTGATCCGAATCAGAATTCCCCGAGAAGAAGTAGAAAGGTTTCGTATTCTTGCGGAGTCGAGCTCCGATGCCGCTCACATGCAAGAGAAGATACGCTTGTGACTCCCGGAGTCTGCCGAGCCCGCGAAGAGACCAAAGTTCTCTCGGTAGAACCTTGTGATTGCTGGAGTCGTGCAGATTCGTTTCTCCTGAATAGCGAGGAAATACTCTTTAGGACGTCTTCAACGTCTCGACACGCTGACCCGTCCGAGCTACAAAAATCCCCGAGATCTTACAATGTTGTTGTCTACGGGTATGGCTTCAATTTCCTCCGGCGATAGCTCTTTGAAGGGCATGCGCACGGTGCCGCCCATGAAGTCAGGCAGATTGTCTCTGTCGATATATTCGAAGATATCGTCTCCATTGCAGAACTTAAATCGGTCCGCACCGTCTGCGGGAATCAGGGATCGGATTCCGGACCATACGGCTGGAAAATAACAGGCGAGAAGATCAGATTAATCGATCCCACAATTCGTCCTTGGAAGGGGCGGAGCGCTATCGACATCGCGTCAATGTGCTTGGGGGGTCATAAGTACCCTACTTTTCAAAATCCAGGGCATGTTGTACACGATCACGTATCCCAACGCCCAAGGATAGTACTCATTGAAAATCTGAATGGTGAACATGATTTGTTCCAAGTCCTGCGGGGAGAGGGATGCAGGATGAGTGATGTGATCATTCGTATATCCCCAATAATTATAGCAGAACAGACATGAGTAGCGAGCGAATTCATATAGGTTATATTCGTTCATATGAACGGTGATGCGAGACATATTGGTTCAGCAATAAAGGTTGAGCCATACCATGCTACTGTACGACGCGTCGGTGCTATCGAAAATGAAGGTCATTCGCGGGTTGTTCTGTTCGTACAGGAGTTTTTCGACCCAGAAAATCATGAATCTTTTCATGTCGTGCGACCGAGCGGCGTTTTTCCGATGAAGTCTCGTACGGAAGATTACTGAAATGAGTATCCACCGTTAATCAGCCAGAGCCATTCGATAAAAGAGAACCTATCAGCGAGATTTCGAATCGATGGTTCGAACTTACTGCATTGACTGCCCTCTCTGTCTTTTTTGAACGGTATGAAGCAGCCGACATTGAGATACAATCTGTAGATATTCGACTCGGAGATCCCTGAAAGTTTCTCTTCGATTCCTAAATCTATTCGCGTCGGGCGAATTCGCGGGAATCGAAGGAAGGTTAGATACTCTCAGGGGCTTGTCAGCGAATGTCTCAGTTCATACAATCGGATCTATATTCCATAGGCGAACGAGGCCTTATCGCGATACAATCGGAAGATAAGGAGAGGAACGAATCGCATCCATAACACTTCACCAATAGCGTAGCCGTCACCTGAGACGATTAAGGATTACGTTGCCTTCAAAGTCGGTACTTTTAGCGACAAAGTTAATTGGGCTCTCAAAAGAAACCAACTAGCACCTGAAGTACAAAACCTTCCCAACCCGACTCTCACAAATGTTAGAACATTGGAGAAAACGAATAAGAATCAGAAAATATTTCGTGTTATTTTCTGCCGACGGTCCTCACCGTTGACTCCGAATTCGTTCCGCCATTGCAAGCTTTTCTTCGCCATCTCGACGGCCGCGGTGATATCTCGTCGTTTATGTCTCACGTATCTAAGAGAAAATCGTTTGTATCAGAGCGAAAACCATGGGGTTTGATAAATTAAGCACACGCAGAAGGTTGCGTGTACTGCATTGGATATCGAAGCTGTTTGTGTTGATGTTTGCGAAAAGCAACACGCTGAAGCCCCACTGGCGGCGGACCAGACCAGATCCAGACGGAGTTTCAAAACCCTTCGGGTCGTAGACAGTCGGCTGCCCGCCGGAAAATTATCACGGGTTGCACAAGGGTGCCGAAGATACAAAAAATAGCTCGCCGATAAACAAAGCTTCCTCGCACCGACTTAACTAAGGCAATCCATATCGTTTACGATGAAAAAGCATCGCCCAGTTCCAGCGGAATGAAATTCGGGAGGGAACATCGCTAGAATCAATGTTTTCGACAGATGGGGAAAAGGATCTGACGAGAGATTCCCGAGAAAACGTTCGGCATGCTAGGAAAATTCGTCTGACAGTCCGAACCATTCCCCCTGATACGAAAGCCCGGCGAAGGTAATCAGGAAAAGGAGAAACTATTTTGTCGCTATGTATTGTATTCCCGGTATACTCACCGGCGGCAAATCTCATAATTGCTTTTTATCGTGTCCACATCCTTGGGATGATATAGCTCTGGGGAGGTGTGAAATTTTCATTAGACCGAGAAGTTCGGCAGAATTATTACCGCAATCAGCGATCTATTTTTCAGCGAGAGTAGACAGGTATGGTTCTCCCTGATGAATATGCCTGCAGCGCGCCGAACAGTCCGAACAAAACGTTGCAGTCAGACCGCGGAATCGTTGCTTAGCTGAAGATGTAGGGCAATGTCATTGACTGAGGGCGGCCGGTTGGTCTGCCTCTGTCCCCGCCAATAGAATGAGCAAGGGGATGGACATAAGTCCATCCATCGCAGTCAGAGCGAAAGCTCAAGACATAGCACGCAAGTCCTCTTTCAGTATCCCAATCTTCATTCAGTCGTTGGATTTTCCACGCAGAGAGGGTTGATGGCACGATCGAAAATTTGCCCCATAATCGCTCAATTTTCGGAATGTAAGTTTCCGGGTGGAATACTAACCGGGAATCATGTGGATCTCGTCCAGAAGCTTCGCACGAAAAGTAGCCACATCGGAATCTGTCACGACGAGTCTCCCCATGATTCTCTACGGAAACGGAGCCCCGACGAAAAATCTCTCTCCGGTCGGGAAAACTTCCCCCGGGGACTTTGGAGTCCCTCCGAGATATTCAGGAGCGTCTTATCCGACAGGAACACTGAGCACGGCCAGTGTTCAGACACGACCAACAAGGAGTTCGAAGGCACAAAAGCACCGCGTCCACGATTCGCAGCCGTCCGGGCAGGCTTCGGAACCGTTCTGATTCTGCCGTCCACGCCACCGGGCTCCACGAGGGAAAGAGGGATCGACCCGCGCTCACCGAAACACAACAAGAAATGGAATGGCAATAAACGGACAATGTTCAAAACAAGACCAAATCGTCTGGAAACTCGAGGGAAATCAATATTCATGGACATTTGTCTTTAAACTACAAGTTGCGTGACGTACAGAGACTTTCTCTCGTCGAAGTCAGGGATATCACGCCAATCTTCCGATGTCAGATGAACTTGCAAGCGTCCACATTTGTCCATCGCGCCAATCCACGCAAAACTATCATGTGGAGCACCTTCGCCCCACGAAGCGAAGAATATCGCATCGGCCGCAAGCGTGTCATGTGACGGGGGGAAATATAGTCCATAAGGCGGACGAAACCAAACAGAATGCTGAAAGAGAGAAAAAACTCACGAGCGTTGACCGCTACTTCCTCAAGGACTTGCTTCCTAAAATCCGCGACATCCTCTTCGGTGACAACGAATTCATTTTCCCCAAACGGATCGTCGTCGGCAGACCGAGCCATTCCAAGCCGCTTTAGAGACTCCTGAAATTCATTAGAATCGTTCCATCAGCCCAAGGTAAAATCTTTTTCAATCAATCTCTGGAAAGTTTCGCTCGTCCCTCGCACTCTCCGCTTCCATTGTCAGACAGGGAACTTGAAGGCACCGAAGGATCGAGCTAAGCGGTCTCCGGAGTAAAAAGTTTCAGCAAGTTTTTGACCGATGTTTTCCACCACTCGCTGCTAGGTTCAGCCTCGTGTATATAGACGCAAGCGCCTCATTGATCGTTGACGGTCGAGATGCCTCACTGACGTGGACCCGCCAGTTGTGGGTCATACCCTCTACTAGACACTATGTTTCTATCTTGAGGAGCAGCAGCGCTGGATTTTCTGCCTCCGAAGAGTGACATGAAAAGATCGAGATGGACCGGCTTCAAATGTCTGTATCGGTGAAGATCATCACCGCGAGGTGAGTGCGCCCATCTCCGCACCGAAGTGAATACGGAATTATGGGATCCCAGCACAGGAATCCTAACCACCGCACTTCAAGGTAGCCGGTCCTCCTACGATTCCGGAGCTACAGAATGTTCTCCGAGCTGAGTCGATTGGATCAGATGACATCGGGGATATCATTACAGAAGACATTCGGAAACGACTTCCAGCCGTCAGACGAATTTGACGCTCGATACAACATTCCTCGGTTAAGCGATCAAACCTCAAGGATAAGCCGCTGGAGGGAAGAGGTTTTCTGTCTGGGTATGCTCAACTTTAAGATAATTGACCGCCGAGTGTATTCAGGGGGCTCCGACGGATCGTACTCCGTTCTGAGCTAAATGAACATCGACTTCCCGGTCGGGGCTTCGGGGATATTCCTCTCACGCTGTATGTAGCAGACTTCTGTCGTCCAGCTTCTGATGTCCGGAAAACCATTCAAACACAGAGCCGACACCTGAGACCAAGGAGGAAGTTCCCGCTCTAAGCTCGACTCCGACCCAGGAAATTCGCACTAAGCACTCCCGCGGAGACGGCGCCAGTGTCGGGAGCATTCTCTGCGCTGAGGAGTCTCTCAGGCTATTCGTTCCGAGTAGATGATGTGTCATGGAAGAGTCTTCTCCCGCAAACAGGTTTCAGTGCTCCTCGGCGTTGCGGATTGAGCTCCGGGGAGGGAACAGCATTGGCGGAGTTTCAGTCCTGAATACTCACCGCAGTGCACTAGAGAACACTATGATGATACGGATACGCGGTGAACTCGGGAAATCTCCACGCTTGTCACGGTTTGATAGAACGTTCGGTATGCAGTGCTTCTCCTCCTTCTCAGACTGACTGAACCCGTGGAGAGGAGGGAGCACCGGGACACAGTTTTGCGCCGCTTGGGAGCGCCATCTAGCGGTCTACAAATGAAGCCTGGGAAAAACGAGCGATCGCATGTTTCAACACGGGAGTCATAATCATGGGCGAGGAGGGAATCGTCGGTGCAATTCTCTTTTATTCAATGCTTCGATTTCCTCATCGAGGAGGGTGCTCAGTCTTGCGCTTCGGAAGCAGGAAAAACGGCGGCATTTGCTTCCCTGGTGTCAGAACGATCGAGAAGCCTCTCCCGCACTCCGGATCTCGCGGATTCGGGTCTCTCTCCGCTCGGAAGGGTGGGTTCCCACGCCCGGAAGCTAGACATATCTTGCCTCCTTCTCCGTTCTGGGCTGTGGCCTTCAAGTGATTTATTGACGCTGTTTCTATGCTGATCTCAGCGAAGAATTCACGCAGCTCTTGAAGGATCGTATCGACTTTCCTCTACAGGAATCCCTCGCCTCCCTTCCTTGTTTCGCCGGTCGAGAATGCTACGAAATCGTCTTCGGCTATCAGATAACCCGACGGAAGCATCAAAATATGCGTCGCGAGTTCTATGTTAGAGCGGGAGGATCCCCGAGCTGCCAACTAATTATCTTGACAGAATTCGACACCGAGTTGTTCTTCCTTTGGGAGCTTTGGAGTCTTTAAGGTGGCATCGTTTGGAGTCTTCATCGCTTTGTCACACCATGTGAATCTGACTGCGCGAATTCATTCAGATCCTCAATGTCCGGCCTTCAGATGAAAAGGCGAGAAACTGCTCCCCTCCAGCGATCGAAGGTCTCCGAATCTGACTCGCATCCCGCCTCTTCTGCGCCGTTGGGCCCGCTCATTCCGCTCTGAGCCGGAAGCGCAACCGAATGTTTACAACAAAGCCGAGTTCAAGAATTCATCAAGCGCCTTCCCCTTTGCATTGTCGATCCTGGGGCTCACGCGGGTTCGGAAAGCGAGAATCATATATCTCGCGGAGAATCTGGAAAGAATTCCATGTTTCCTTCCTCAACAGGGAATCTATTCACAAGAGCATTTATTCTGAAAAATATATCACATCGCTTTGTCGTTGGCACATCTTTGGCTTGCGCCGATCGCAGTCAGCATCTCAAGTTAGGATTCCGGATATCTTTCCAGAGTTTCATCATTTCACTGGGCGAGATTTCATGACTTTGCAGTAACTGCCCGTACGTGCAGCCGTTGACCTGGAAGAAGAAAATTCAATCCAATCGCCGTCGGATTCTGTACAGAAGCTACTTCGGTGTTGAACCTAAGTAAGAATCGTTATACGCCCAGGGGAACCAACCTGCTTCTTCGGGAATCGGTGATTGTAGAATTCTCGGATTTTCTTCCGCTCGATACCGATTTCGTTCGCGAGGAATCCCGTTATAAAGAGGTCTTCTAAGTTTAGAATGAGAGGTTCCATCAGTAGTTTCTTGTAGAGAAGCGTCGCTGCGGTTCGGGTCACCACATAGCTGTGAGGGAAAAAAAACGTTTTAGCTGTGAGTCTTCTCGGAAACTCCCGCAGTCCCCAGCCTAGCAGCAGATATAAAAATGCGCTTGGAGCCAGTCTAGAGCCACACGACCAGTGTACGGGAAGCATCGCTACTCACCCAGCTCCCGAGACGAATTTCGGATAAGTTTTCTGGGCAAGCACTTCGTTCGGTGTGTACCATTTCGAACTACTCTTTACGTTGCGAGCTGCATTCACGAAGAGCATCCCCAATATCATTGGATCCTCCGCTCTTATGGCAACCTCTGTCTTGAGGAGATCGATATTGAACCACGAATCGTCGTCACCTACAAATCGGAAGATGGCTTCATCGAAGAGCGTGAGCGAGAGAGGGCGATCGAAGTTGCGTTCTGTGATCGCGAAACTCACCCTTAATGATATATTCCGCGGCCGGGCAGTACATGGTCACCCACCGGAGTGCGGTTATGGTGTTATAGGTCAAATTGTAGTAACCCTCCCGGAAATCTGCCTGTACGATGTCTTTGTACCTTATTGCCTCCGTCTCTAAATCCGGGTTCACGGTTTCGTTCGCGCCAAGGACGAAAACAGTCTTCAGCTGGGATCCCCAAGTTTTTCGAATCGCCTGGAATCCCGGGATGAGTGATCATTCTTCCTCTAGATACACACGTGATTTTCGGAATCGATTGCGATTTAGCTTTGAGAGTGTGATGGTTCACCTGTCGCCGGAGAAAATTTTTTCCGCCGCTCACAATGACAGCGACGTAAACATCCTCCGCCTTGCATGGGGGTGAAGCATGCAGTAATTTGAACACTGTTCGATTATAGGCGGGAATCCAGCCGACGGTCGTTCCATTGCTGAGTTTCTTCGTTTCTTGAATTAGAGCTCCCCCAGGTCGAAGCCTTCGGTAGGGTTCTGAAGATTTTTCAACTGATGTTCGCTTCCTCTGCCTCACAGCCAACATGAGATCATTACTCGACAAGTTCTGATTTACTCTATGTACAGTCATTTTCGGCGTTGCCGTGAGAGCTTTTAGCGACTTGCCCAACGGTCGACGGAACTCGTCGGGCTCCGTTGAGCTCAGAAACGAGGCCAGTAACTGCACGCAGCAGATCGAGGTGACGATGACACAAATGAGCGCCAAAAGCCGCTGGGATCGCATGATTCGAATTTCGCTTCACACCTGCGGACATGGAACCTAATTAATTGATGAATGAATGAGTGGGTGACAGGGTAGAGGAACGATCAAGATTCTTCCGCGGAATCGGCTGCTCTCGGTTCCAGATTTCATGTCCTCGTCCGTCGACACTTCCCGAGACGATGCATCGATTTTCTATTTTCTACATGGGACGACAATTGAACGCGTCGCGCGTCACCCGACGAGAGCCGTCTAGTCGATTCCAGAGAGAAGGACAAATGTTTGGAATAAAGGGATCAAGCGCGAGATAGAGCTTCGAGACAACTTCGCAGTCAGTATACTCCCCGGAGTGTTTCAGAAAGTACGCAGTGATTCCGAATCAGTGAGGAATCAGCCGTATTCGGACACTCATTTTCAGGTCACCGAGCCCTTCATCAGAATTTGAGTCGAAATGCGATTCAAACATCCCTTTTGAATCCCAACATTTTCTCGTTGCTCGAGTCGCGCCTCGTAAATATAGTCACCTTTTTTGGCAGTCTTCTCTGCTCGATAGAACTCTGACGGCTCTTCGACCCCACCGTGTGTAATGTGTCCAGTGTCAGCATCAGGTCCGCGTTCGAGCGTTTCAAGTAGGGACACAATACCGTTATGTCATATCGCTGGTTCTGGTAATGCCGTCTGTGACCACCTTCCCGAGCACTTCGCCTCAACCACATTGGGCTACTCGAGACAGAGAACGCTCCTCCACCTTACTCATGATTGGGGCCGTTTACTCCTTGTTTCGTGTAACAATGATTCACGAGGGACGGATCCACCTCCGTCGAATTGATGCAAACACCGACTGATTTATTCAGCTGGGTACGGAGAGAATCGATGAGCGCGCGCGTGACTTTTGACTCAGACTTCTGTCATGATTTATGCTATGCGGGAGCCTAGCGCGAATCGAATACTCGTCTTTTGTGGAGTTCGAGTATGTTTGCTCACGCCACCGTATGTCGAGCATGGATTGAGCATTCTCGATGTGGCCGATGCTTTTGGAGCCTGCAGAGCGCAGAGCATTGCTACCAAGAGGGGACGCTGGAGTTTCCGCCCATTTCTCAGTCACCGTCAGGAGATTCATTGGTGAGAGGGCTTGCAGATGAATTTCTCCTCATGAAAATATCAGTCAAGTTCCGAAGACGTCGAACTGTACCGATACGTTTAGGTATATATATAGGTATATATATGTACAGGTATACGCCAGCGTGTGGAGTGAAGCAAATCAATTCTGCGTCGGCAGCCGGCGCGGCGTCGCTTCACCACGATAATGACAGTGGGGCGCTGTCCGCATTGCACTTTCTACAGATAGTGTGTCGGAATCGAATAGGTGCTCGACTACGGTCGGACGACATGCCGTCTCATTTTCATTCTCATAAGACCTGCTGGGATGAGGGGGTCTTGAGTCTTCCTCTCTGTGGACAATCCGACTTAGGATTTTTAGGAGCCGATCATTCATTCAATTTACAATAATCCCACCTTCCCCAATAACCATCGTGGACAAGCTTTTGCCGGTTCACGGCTTTAAACCATCGTAAGAGGAATTCGAAAATGCAGTTCCCTTGACGATGAAGCGGGTTGCGCATTCGAATGAGTCAAACATTTGCAAGGTTACGAAAAATCGTCTTCACAGAAATTTCTCTTCGGAACGCTGTCAGGAGCAGATGATCTGAACGGGCCGTCAACAAATCTCTTGATTGAAATCTTTTTGGCGCCAAGAACTTGTCTCCGCATCCCTATATCCGCGAAAGAATACGCGAGCTCCTCGACGGGGTCTTCCAGGCATCGATGAACCAGATTGAGTTTGTTTCTGGGTGAGCTCTGGAGCTCCACGACGGCTGACGACCTGCTCAGCTGACCGAGGGAGGTTTCGTCTGCGACTGTCGAATGTCCGATCATACATATTTACTCACTTTTTCCGTTCATGTTCGATCACAATCACCAGCCATCAGGCTCGAGAAGGGAACTTCCATGATCCGGGTTTCACCACTTGCCCGCGTTAAGGAAATGCGCAGATCGGAACATTCCCTAAACTGTGCTCAGTCAGAGTTCAGCGGTGTGACCACAGCCAACGCTTACCGCTGCGGCAATCGAACCGTCAAGCGCTGTCGAGCTCAGATGGGCATAGCTTAGTCACGCGCACATGTCACACCACGGGCCCCGTACAACCTTACCGTAGCGCGTCGACAAACTGTTCGCAAACTTGATGCTAGCTCATAGAATCGGTATATAGACACCAGCGCTGCATTCGTCGCGCGGAGAGGGGACAAGGCCTCGCTCATCTATGCTGTTGATGCGACGATGATCGTTCCGTTCTTTCGGAAAAGCAGCGCTCACCGTTTCGCCATCAACAATCCGACACTCTACACGGCGGCGCATCAAAAATCGGCTCAGATGTACGGTGTCAACTTTGGTATGCCTTCAGGTGGGGGATGGAATATCTGCTCGATTATCGTAACGAGCCGTGCTTGCGGTGGCCGATACCTGGTCGGTTACTCTCGCGGGAGGGTCAAAGGTAGCCGCAAGGAGATTGGCGACAATCGATGGTAAATAATAATCAGTCACGCCGAGCTCACGAGACTAACGATGCGTAGCCGATATGATGCATGATCGAAGTATATCGCCTTCATCTGCATTGTCTATTTGCAGAACGCGCTTCCGCAGGGTTTTGTCTCACCGATGGTCAGGTCGAGGAGGATTTGTGAGTTTGGTAGTCCTCCACCTTTGAGAGTTGCGGGAGCATCGAATGAATGAAGACGAGGAATAGAATAACGTATTGCGACGGAGTGGCACCGTCACCTTAAATTAGGCCGATACTTAGGGCCGAGACAGAGCGGGCGCGAATCCATTGTTTCCAGAACAATCATAAGTCATCTCGATTCGAGGATCGTATCCATGTCTCCCTTATCTATACGAAGCGATGAGCAGGAACTTGAGGGAAGCCGCCGCGGGTATACTCGGTACTCGGTACAGTCTTCGGAAATTCGATCTGACCGGGGAGTCCGGGAAAGGTAAATCATGAGGCAAAAAGTCTTGTACAGGTTGACGCATATAGGTAGGTATCACATTCTCGACTGCGAGATACTGGGGCGGGATTCAGACGGAACAACGGGAACCGGTCGTAGCTGAATAGCTCCATATTGAGAATGCATCACACTGTGAATTCTTGAAAAATGTACGAAGCCAGAAAATATCTAGGGAGAAAACACCCCTTGCTCAAGGAGAGTCGATGCCTCATAGCCAAGTCGGTGCCTTTCCACCGCCCTGATTTTATTCACATTCTATGTACATACTCCCCATCAAATTATTTTTCGTAGGATAAGAATGTTGAGAGTTGTGGATACTTATGCGCTCGCGAAGAAGTCTACTCAGACGACGCGAAGGAAGAATAAGATTCCATGGGCGGGCAACTACAAATCAGATGCGTGTCCCCGTAAGTATCGTCGATCCGAGAAACTGTGGGCCACATTTTGGTGGCGGGGGTGATGAATGGCTGGAATGGATAAATAGAGCTTTAGTCATCAAGAAGGTTCAACTTTTTCCGGGCGATCTTCTCTCTCCTTATGAGACGATTCTCGTTTATGATACTCACGGCAGGAAAAACCGCTTGCTCACGAGTGTAGGCATGCTCCCATTCGTTCTGAGTGATCGTTTTGATGGTGTGGGGCGAATTCTGCGATGAATGGAATTTGTCAGACTCAATCAATGATGTTTCGGGAGGACTCGATCCAAGAGAATATCCAACCTACGAGTCTTGTTCCACGTCTCACCTTCACAGGGTTATCGTCCTTGCTCCATTTCCCGTCTTCGATGTTTTGGATTTCTTGACGGATATATATCATAGCGTCACAGAAGCGATCGAGCTCTGCCTTATCCTCTGATTCCGTTGGCTCGACCATCAGACAACCGCTAACCGGGAAGGACACAGTTGGTGCATGGAAACCGTAATCCTGGAGTCGCTTTGCGATGTCCATTGCCTGCGGATCCGGGAGAGCGCTCAGAAATCTTGGGATTGAATAAAAACGATCTTGGACTTGCATGCGAGACCTCCGAAAAACTCGTAATACCTTCCACTAACCTCGATGTTAGTTGCTTTCTTGAAGTCTCGGCAGTCGATAATGAACTCGTGGGCAGCGAAACCGTTCTTGCCCGAAAAGAGAACTTTGTAGTGCTTTTCCACTCTCCGTCGCATGTAATTTGCGTTGAGAATAGCCAGTTGGGTAGCTTGTTTAAGTCCGTCCGGACCCATCATCTTGATATAGGCCCAGGATATCGGCAGGATTGCGGAGGATCCCCAAGGAGCAGCGCTCACGACGCCGAACGAATTTTGAATATCCCCCGGCGCTACGACCGGATGCGAAGGTAAATAGGGTGCCAAATGAGCTTTCCTGAAGGAGAACAGTGATTCTCGTGAACCTCAGAGTAGGGCGACACTCTTCGCCGCATTGGTGGCGATTCCTCAAACAAAATTCGGTCGTTTGAACCTACACTCCGATAGGCCCCATTCCCGGACCACCTCCCCCGTGTGGAATGCAGAAGGTTTTGTGTAGGTTCAGATGGCTCACGTCAGAGCCGTAGTCTCCCGGTCGGCACAGACCAACTTGAGCGTTCATGTTGGCTCCGTCGAGGTAGACCTGGCCCCCAACGGAATGTACAACATCGCAGACTTCCCTGAAAATCATACCGAGAATATGGAGTTTCGGTCCGCCGCATCTATCCGCTAATTTTCCGGGCGAGCTCTCGCGATTTCCTTTCATTCTATCATGCTTCCATGCCCTCGAAGAGCACCTCACCTGACTGTGTCCTCGAATATCCCGTAGGTGGAGGGATACGTGATCATGATACACGCAACTTTATCGCCGTGTTGCTTAATCTTTTTACGAAGATGAGCAACGTCGATCGTCCCTTCAGATGTGACCTTTATGGGATCTACAACCATGCCGGCCATTTGAGCAGAAGCCGGATTTGTTCCATGAGCCGATACCGGAATCAGGCAGACGTTACGTTGATGTTCGCCTATTGAGTTGGGGCGATACTTAGCACAAAATCGTTGGTGGCCGAATCGCTGGATTACCTCGCCACGGATACTCTATCGCTCGTGGAAATATATTCCTGATGTCGTCCGCCTCACTCGCACCCTTCGATTTGAAGTATTCGGTGATTGCTCGGAGCCCAGCGTATTCTCCTTGTGCGCCAGAGTTCGGTTGGAATGATATTCGATCATAACCGGTGATCTCGCAAAGATCGCGCTCAAGCTGGGAGAACATTTGGAGATATCCAGCTGTTTGCTCGAGCGGAACGAAAGGATGGATGTGAGCGATCTCTGGCATTGAGCAAGGCTGGAAGCGAAGGAACGAAGGAGCTCTCAGCTCTATCTCTCTGTTCAGACTCGCCTCCGTCGAAGGAGATGGAGCAAACGAAGGAATAGCGGGAGCGAGCCTCATGGGCTCATCAATCGAATATGTACGTCAATAATCAGGGGTCTGACGACAGCGTTCCCGCTCTCTCGGATGCTCACCATCATCTCCGTAGTGGAGTTGAGCTTCATCGTGCAGGAGCCCAGAGGAATCATGGAATGAACCAGGGAGATGTCTTTGTTCTCGAGCATTTTCATGTAGCGAACAATCTGAGTTTCCGAGTGGTAGCTGCGGATTTGGAAGTACCCGCTCGGTTAGTGAGGCTAAACTCCCATGTGAATAACTTATCCCCGTCGCATTTCACTCACCAGTTGAAAACGGGATGTGTCAAGAAAGGGCTCTCTCGTAGATAAACCGCGGGAATATTTTCGAACCTACCAGCCAGCTCGGCCGCCAAATCGAGCTGCGATAAGAATTTCCTTGACTCAAGAAGACGGCGAGAGAAACATGCTCTACCGAAATCTTCTCATTCCATGACCTACCGCGTTTGTTGGACTTTCGAAAATTTGTAGAAGATCATCCAGATCCTGGAGCCGGGTGGCTTCGTCCAAAGAGACCCCGACATCCCCATCATCAAAATATCTCAAGTTGATTTTGTACTGGTGAGCTCGCTTCTCCAGAGTGCCAACATCGCCTTTGGGAGCGATTTTCAGGGTGTCGAAGAAGTGCTCATGTCTTAGCTTGTGGCCTGCTTGACGTACTCCGGCCGCCAGAACAGCTGTGGATGCATGCACTCTGTAATTGGGAGCCTCTCGAGTCATTTTGCGTCTCCCCTCACGAACGTCCTCGCACAAAATATCCTCTGGCGGCGGACCAAATCATTCGCACCTGTTCGCTATGTCCTTAAGTCCTTGAGGTCCGTGATAGACAGCGTACATTGCCGACATGTTTGCTAATAATGCTTGAGCTGTGCAAATATTTGAAGTTGCTCTATCCCTGCGGATATGCTGTTCGCGAGTTTGGAGAGCTAATCGATACGCGGAATTTCCGTGGGCATCCCTGCGAGACAGATTTCCTCAGAATTATGGGCCACGGGGCAACTTCAACTCAAAATTCGCTGTCGCTTGCCTCTCCGAACCATCTCCATCGTTACAAAACCGGAGTTCCTGTTTTTCCTCAGAAATTCAGTATGATCAATACCTCGTGACTCCCACCACACGTCCTGGCATCAGACGAGTGAGGTTGTTCCTCGTTGCGAAGTATCCTGCGTGGGGTCCGCCGTAGTTCAGAGGAACTCCGAAGCGCTGCGTGGTGCCAACGGCTACATCGGCTCCGAGCTCTCCAGGCGGTCTCAAAATCGTTAGCGAGAGTATATCCGCGGCGCAAACTGCCAAGGCCTGCCAAGTATATATACGCATTAGACCTTCGCGAATCAACGTCATTCACGGATCCGTCGGGGACCGCGATGAGTTTAGGCGATATCTCAGAGACTCACCCCGCCGTCGTGGCACTTCTCAATGAGATCATGGTAATTGTTGATTGCTCCTTCGGTGTCCGGATATTGAAACAGCATTCCGCAAGCATCTTTCGTGGAGAAATCCACCTCGTCCAAGTTCTTAACGAGGACTTCGATACCCATCGCGCTGAATGGATGATTCATCAGAAATGCTTGGTCACCCCCATAGCACCACATGGAAGCTTCATGGGTGCAGACGCTTCAGACTGTCCAGCAAGTCCATGCGTATCAGTGGAAACCAGAGTTCTCCTCTCGAGGAACGGGAGAAGCCTGACACATTCAGAAGTTCTCATACCGCGATGCTCCCTTGACATGCTCAATCAGACTCATACCTTGCCCGTGTCTCCACCACCCCTATGGTTTGCGGGTGGACTTTGTCAGAAACGTAGAACTTCCGCTTCTTCGTGCTCCTGAAGCAGAGACCCATGGCTTCCGCGGCAGCCGTGCCCTCATCGAGGAGCGACGCGTTCGCGATGTCCATCCCTGTGAGATCTTTGATCATCGTCTGGAAGTTCAGCAAAGATTCGAGGCGGCCCTGGGCGATCTCGGCCTGATATGGAGTATACTGTGTCGTCCTGCAGAAAGGATAGAGCTCCACAAGCATGTTCGTTCGAGAATATTATATATTCGACGTCGATTAGGCATGAATGGAGATCTGGGAAAATATTGACCAGCCTGGGTTTTCGAAGATGTTCCGCGTAATCGTATGCGGCGTCAAGCAGCTCGAGTAGCCCATTCCGATGTAAGATCTCCAGATCTGATTCTTCTTAGCGATTTCCGAGGCTTTCCGCATCAACTCATCTTCAGCTGAAGACACAGATGAGATTCCAATCAAGTTAGTAAGCGATCACCGATTCCTCATAGATCGAATGATTCTTGTATCATTGCTGCTTCCGTGTGAACTGACTCAGAGCTGGATCGATATTGAGAGCCCTGTTCAAGCGAATAGTCTCGGGTACGGTCTTCGCAATCAGTTCGTCGATCGTCTGGGGATAGAAAATTATATCATTGGAGTGTGCGATAGACTTAGACTTCCCCGTCCCAGCTTAAATGAATTTATTAATATTTGATGGCAGACGGAGGCATCCCGAATAATGACGGAAGAACGACGCATATTTGCGATTTTTGGAGATCGCCCGATAAGATCTATCCAGCCGATTATACGAGTGGGAATGCTCCACAAATCTTATCGTTGATCTTATCCAACCAGGTGGCATCTGACCTTCTTCCGGCCAGGGATCTTCACGATAAACAAAAACTTGGTGAAGTTCTCCCGGAGGCTGTTCGCTACTGGATTTTGATTCAAACTCGAGCTGCTCGTCATCATCGAATGATATGACAGATTCATCAGGTAGGTACTGAATATCAGGAATCGGAAATAGGGGCCTCTTAAATGTTTGCATGAATTATCTCTGAGACACACATCGAGTTCGCCTCACAGTTAAGAATCGGATCTAGAAGTTCCAAGGGGATTTCAGTCTTCAAAACGGAGTCACTCCTTTCCATCGCTTACTTTCAAACCGAGATAATCCAGCATGTCCCGCTGATCTTTCGCGCGCGGACCAACATGGCGCGAGCAGAAATCTTCTTTTTTGAGCAGAACCGATTGGACACTGGCAGCCGTACTCTGGTACCTGGAAAATTTCTCATATGTTTCGAGATTCCGCTGCACACATGGGAGAAAATAGTTTCATGCGGAAGCTCGACTCTTTCGACACGGGAGGCTGGGCATAATTCCGGGAATCATGTCCTAAGTTAGGAGCTCACCTCGCCAAGGACAATATTCCTATCCGAGAACGCTTGAAGACACGCAACATTGTCACAGACGGAAAAGAAGAGCGGGAAAAAGTGTCAAACTCATAACCCTACGAAAAATTTCCAGTCTCGAGCCGTCAACAGCACTCCTCGAGCTTGGCAAGGGCAGGATCGCCAAGGCGAGGACGCCGAGACGATCTCTCAGTCTGTCTAATCTGATGAAGATATGCCCTATCTCCGGGTTATCAGTAGGTTGTTTCTGCTGGATTAGATCGGGGTGAAGCATCCAGGGCGCGCTGTGCCTGTTCGAATTCTCTGCTTATCCAGTGTCGAACCCATTTGCGGTGTACGTTCTACGGTACTTGACCACTGTTGGAATCAATCGTGGATGGATGAATGCGAACGAGGGCATCAAGTCCACGATCCGATGTCATCAAAGGAATGCTCTCGCAAATCACATGAACAGGGGGAACAGACTGGGGTATCCGTGGATTAGCGAAGCGCCAGTCCAAGGTCCTCAGATTCCGCGGCATCGAGACGAGATATTCATTCCTGACTCGCGAATGTTAACGGTTTGATTACTTCTCGCTGCAATTGATCAAATTCCTCGTGACGTCGCCTATGGGGGGAGGGGGGGATAGGAGCAGTCAACTTCCATCGTCGAGTTATCGATGCTTTTATCAGTATTCGCCTACCTCCGTCATGGAACTAGATTATATGAAATTATAGTGGCGGACTCTGGATCACCTCACGTTGAATAGGTCATCGAAACCTCGGCCTGAAGACGGAGACCCGATTATCATGACTCGCGCCTTCAAGCTGCAATGAGGTAGTCTGCCAAAGAATAACTCCGCTATGGTTCACTAGGATCTCCCAGTGCATGAGATGGTGCAAAATTATCGATTCAGAGGCGAGGCCTGGACCGCAGAACTCGTTTTCACGCACGTGGGACTACTTGTTCATGCGTGGCACTTAATCGATCAGAGACTTAGTTTCTTCAATGAATAGTTCCGAGGGCCAGCCGACCTTCACGCTTAGGGAGAATCACCCTGGGTCGGTCGCACCGACCGATGACCTCGTCACCCCCAGGAAAGCGGAGCGTTTGGCCGATAGCGTCGAGTACGTGAGGTGTCCCGATAAGCCCGATAACATCCGTGCGTTCGGGACGCGAAGGACGCACGAATTCAACGTCAGTTCAACTTAATTTACGGTCTCACAGCACACACCCTAATAAAATATCACAATGGATGGCTCAAAGCTGTAATCTTGTTGCCGAGAACAGGATTCTCTTTGAGGGAGCATTGAGTTGTAAAAACGAGGCTATGCATCGACGGCACGGCGTCCCGAATGATGACCCGCTGATGAATAGAATCCGGCATCTCGAACGATAAATGAAATCCGAAACTGATTTCTCCAATCCGTCCAGTAATTTTTCTTGTATACATACTGAATACATAGTATTTTGAAGGATCAGCATTGGATCATGTCGGAAAGAGTATTTGGCGCCATCTAATCCGGTTTCGATTCTGCTGCGACTCGAGATTATCGTCTCCATTACGTTGACTCGCGCGTTCAACTCGCACCGACGAGGCCGTTCCTGAATCCAGCGAATATCAAGCTGTGGCTGTGCCGAAACTGCGGATCTCGATCGAGCCACCACGGGAATTTCCAATTTGCTCGATTGCTGATACGGAGCAAGCCTAATAGCATCAACTCTCTAGCGAGACGATAAGCGCGTGGGTCAGTTTGTATCTCCTAGCTTCTGACCCCACCATCGGATACGCTGCGGTTCATGCAGCGATAGAGATCGCATGTCCGTCCGTATCAGGGCTACTGCCTAATACTTTTTATCGGCACGATGACGCTGCCTAAATAATTGACAAAATCGCTTACTAATTGAAAATGTGAATACCACCGACTAGCGAAGCCCGTTCTGAACCCCGAGCCGAGTACCGATGGAAGGAAACCTCCATACATGGAGGAGTGAGGGAGCGAGTCTTCTCCGTCATCCGTGCACACATAGCGCTAATTGACACAGCTTGTACGATGAGAAGCGAAGGTGTCTTTGAAGGCTTGTCGACAAAGTTGTGCCAATTAAAATATCACCTTGGAGCAAAGAGGTAGGAGGACAGCCAGTCAGTCAGTCGCTCAGTCAGTCCATAGCTGTCCTCAACAAGATCATTTCGTTTGCGAGAGAAAAAAAGTGCCCCGGGGGGAAAGAAGCTCGGCGAGACCTTCACATACAGCTTCTTCATTATGTCGGTGGTGGCGGTGGTAGAAGCAGGATTGGCTGAATCGTCGTCCGCGGCGACGGCGAGCTGGCGGCGATGTTGGCAATGGCAGAGAGACCAATAAATACCGAATGGGCTCCTGGTGGGAGGCAATTAGCCTGTTGTATCGAATCACAGAGAAAGCCGAGTCATGATGTCAAAACCAGCTGACCTTACCATTGTGCCATTCGACGGGGGTAGAGGGATACTGAGCGCCTTATTAGGGGGCCGATAGGGCGGGAGAACTAACGGGCTTGCCGATTCGCTGAAGGGAGGTATTCCAGCGAGGGCGACTTCGCTAACGAGGCTGCTGTTTGCCGTGGACAACGCTTGTGGCTTGTCCATAATAACGACAAATGCGTCAGACGGTACTGGAGCTCCGCAACATCCTCCATTCATGAGTTCACCCGCTCGTTTCATCAGGGCCTGCTGTACTCTCATCCGATACACGATGATGCTTACAGGACCACGGCCGTTGACGACCGAATTATCGTGAGGTGTTCCTTCCGATTGATTTGGCATATGCTCTCCCCTCTCAGCCCAAGACTCCGTATACCGGATACGGTGGGTGGTCATTGAGAACTTCGGTGGCTTGACCGCCGAATCCACCGTCCCTTGGTGATGATAAGAAAACAGTGTAACCTCGTTACAACGAACCTCGCGGGACCGAAAATATCTGTTCGTTGTAACAAGGTTCACTCTAGCGGATGTTTTCCATCATTATCTCTATGATGGCAATCCAGCCAGGGAGGGCAAAGAAGCGTCCGTTCTACCGAAAATTCCTCGCAACGATGTTCGTTGAAACGAGATTTCACTGTATTGGTAGAAACAGGAAGATTTTCCTGCCCGACCAAGTGATCTACACCTTCTAGGAAACGCTCGAGACTGATCACGAACTCGCGGAAAGGGAAAGTCAGAAATAACGCTTCTTGATCCTGCTCGCCAACTCCTGGGATATCCTGCCAAGAAGAGATGAGATTCACTTGTATCTGACGTCCCCCGGCGCTCACTCTATGCTACAGAGCTCGTTACCTGCGATACCCAAGCTCTTCGTCGGAAATGTAATGTGAGGCAAGAATTTGCTATCCGGCGGTGTTCTTGGCATGGACCGACTCCCAAACTCAAGAGAGGGTGGAGAGCTAACTAGCTAGTTAGCGGATCTCAGAGACTCTCTGGCTTCACTAATGTTGTTGCGAACGTTTGAATAGCGAGACCGAGAG
This sequence comes from Galendromus occidentalis, assembly GCF_000255335.2. Lineage (NCBI taxonomy): Eukaryota > Metazoa > Arthropoda > Arachnida > Mesostigmata > Phytoseiidae > Galendromus > Galendromus occidentalis. Next base: position 980,181 of record NW_003805465.1, read on the forward strand.
GCAGAAAACTCATCTGGAACTCTATCAAAAGACGACGAAAATCGTCTCCATGCCTTTTGCTCTCCAATGCGGCCCGCTTTCGGTGCCGAATGCGGAACAATTGATCGGCAAGAGTTTGATAGAAGTCCTCGTTAGCTGAGCGTGGCCCACAGTGAGCGGAAGCTCTCTCTATGACGGGGCTAACGACTGCGCGATTAGTACTATTCAGATGAACTCCGACGACTGACGAATGCCGACCATGGAATGGAGGTGGAAATATTTGAGGAACCTTAACGAGCTAGCATTCTCCCGCATTGGAGCCCGCCCACGGTCAGGTCGAGTGATTCCACTCCAACGAGAGACAGACGATTTCAGAGTTGGTGAATGATGGGGGCATCCGAAATTTAGCGAACCGCCGTCAGGCAAAAGTTCGTTCGACCGGTCCACATCTCGTTGCCGGTATTTTTTAGAGGCCACGATGTTAACTCCGTACACGTTTTCGAATTCTGGAGTTCATCGAAAAAGCCGCTCACCGAGGTAGTCGATTGGTGTGCAATGAGATTTACGAATTAGAGGAGAGGATTCCATCGGGATTTCGCGCTCGAAAACAGAATCACGCCCACTCTACAAACGATTGTTTTGGCTCGGAGAAGAAAATCAAAGAGAAATCGGCTCGGAAACGGGGGAAGCTGTGAGGTCATTGCGAATGCATCGACACGAACTTGATCTATTCGGGACACGGGTCCCAATCTAACGGGGAGGGTCATATCGGGAGGGGATCGGCCTTCATCAGGAAAACATTGAGAACAACGGCTGCCCCGAGCGGAACTCATCGGAGGATCGCATATCTTGAACACGTCATCCGACATCGATCGAGCTCAAGTTTATCCCACCCTACCGAGCTAGCCCGCGCGACTTGAAAATCCGAAACTGTGCCTGAGCTTCGAGCTTGAAATTCCTTGGCGAACGATTGTAGTATTCGCCGCTCCGAAGTCGCTTCTGGATTCGCGATGGTCTGATTCAAGCCCGATTGCCGTGGCACAACAAAAGAAGATCGGGTTACGTCGCGTCAAATCTTCTGATTGTCCGTCAGCCGACAGAGATCTTCTGAATTTTGTAGATCATGGCATCGTTTATGGAATTAGTGCAACCGAGCCTTCCATCTCGACCAAACCTTCGAAATATCGCTGGAGGGAGGGAGGAGATATACATACTATGGAAGAATTATTGTGAGGATCTTCGAGGACTCTTTGACTCTGTTTCGAGAAAAAATCTGTTTCTTCCGAGTATGCGGTAGAGCAGTCGGAGAGATCCCCGACGAGAAGCCATCGGGACCGCGTGCTCCATGTCTTGCTCCTCAAATCGGCCGTCGTCCCGATGGCTGTTATTGTTTGCTTGCCGAGGCTTTCGAGCTCGACCATGTGAGTGTAAATGTTAGTTGATTCGGTTACTCGGCATGTCCTCTTGACCCTGTGACATCAAATATGAGAGGCCGAAGGATTTCTTCTCACGGGAGGCGCCACCTGAAATCTTCATCTTCCATTCGCTCGTTCGTTCGCTCCTCGCTCGCTCGGCGCTCCGTCCAAATGGGTTAAGTGGCTCCGCTTGACGGCCGCTCACCATATTTGCATTTTAACACAGAGAGTCACTCTCTCGCTCAAATATACATACAACGGCCGCCAACAATGGCAGCCTAATCAAACTTTCCAGCATTCTCGTTGGGTAGTCTCTACTCGGGTCGCCTCGGGTTCGAGGATCCGAGTTTCGGTTAGAAAAAACTCTCCGTCTCTTACAACAGTAATCGGCTGCCAAAAGGCCACGGCGACGGCCGCGCTGCGACTCCCCGGTAAATTTTCACATCGAGCTCTTCCTCCGGATAGAGAAGTTCCACTCAATAAAGAATGGATCCCTTGATGACCCACCGAGGCGGGTAGACGTCGGGGATCAGACAGACATTCTCCATGCTTTTGTTTCAGTTCTACACATCTATGTACCAGCCGGATCAGATAGGGGTTCCATTCCGTCTTTCGGAGCGCGTTTCCGCTGTGTGTAAGCCCCTCTCAGGACGGGAATCCCCCACAAAAGGAATTCAGTTCTCGTGCTCAACCGGCTACGCGGGCTTTGTCGGGCTAACAATCAAAATTTACTCAGATGAGATCCGACGCTGTTCTTCGACGATAACTTGACTCACACAAAACTACGAGTTCGAACATCAGACACAATCACGGAGCAAAAATGTTCGCTCCGCCTATCCGCTCTACATACATTTAGGCTATGAGAGTCTTCCATTACGAGCCGTGCCTCGGCGACACAGTGACGGCTCCGGGATTTATTTCCTCGGATTAGCAGACACAATGAGCAGGAGGGGTGCTCCTCTACTCGAACTTTATTTGAGGTGAGAAGAGAGCGTCGAGTTCATAATGACCTCATCAAGCTCTATCAGGACGGGACTCCATCGAGCTCGACAAACCAGCTTTCCGGTTTCTGAGGCGAAGAATTCTGCAGGGAGCCTGATCGTTTGCAAACGGATGATGTCGTATGGTCACGCTAGCTTGACCAGTCGCTACTTCATTCGCTTGAACGGACTACTTGCTAGTTTACTCTTAGAGGGAAGAGTGCCTACGTCTTGAAAAACATTTGATTTGTGGCAGCTGGTGTCGCCACCCCATTCAAAAGTAGTAGGTAAATAGTAACCCGCGTCTTGGGGAGAAAAATCTGCCGAGTCCTGACGCACTAGAATGGGTCGTGTACGTCTCTCTGAAAGTCTGCTTTGACGTCGAATTCTCCATCAGAGAGGTATGCCGCGGTTCCCGGCGTCAATTCTCGCAAAACGGGATGAGCTTCGCAAAAGCATTCTGAGACCATAATCCCATGTCTCAGCCCAACTTGGGAGACGCCATATATGCAACGTTTCCACTGCCCAGGTACTTAGTCAGCTTTATCGTGAGTCGCATGCAAATTTAGCGAATGTCAAAGCGGAGTTCCTAGGGCAGGATGTTCGCAACAATTATCAGCCAGATCTCCGAGGGGATAGGCAGACGAGCGGACGAAGTTGATGTTCCCGCTCTCGGTCCTACAGCTAAGCTGGTTCTCATGAAACTTGACGCCGAGCAGCTTCTGAGTCGTAACAGAGCCGGCGGAGCGCGAGGCTACGAGCGATCTGAGCAAATCTGTGAATCGAGTCGTCGGTGCTCAAAATTAGCTTCCCTCAAATTTTTCAATAACTGAAGCGTCCATTCACAATTCGGCAATATTCTTCTCCGTGATGGTCGATGGAGACGGAGAGATTTCGAGGAAATTTTCATTCACGAGATGAAAGCCGACCCTGATATTGAGGCTCTTGCAGAAGAAGGTGATGAGAATCGATCCACTTCGAGAGAGTATGCCCAATATCGCAAAGAGCGGTGGCGGAGGATTCTCGTCAGAACTTATGGAGGACGGTAGTGGAAGAAATTATAGTCACAGAGTCCAAGCTGTCATACACACCATAGAGGTACGCGACCAATCGGAGCTCTGCAGTCCACAGCGCGTCAATCGTAAGGGCTACAAGACAGCCTCCTCCGGCCGAGAGCAGAGATATCTTTAACCCATAGGACTTCACCTAAGCGACAAACGCGAGCGTCTGGCCGTGTCCTTGAGCAGCCCTGAGGATAGGAACAAAAGGAAGCAGAAATGAGTTTTTATAGAGAATTTCTGTTATCGCAAATACGCGGAATTAATGAAAGGTTCGCGGCGGTACTCCCTCCGAAAACGAAATTTATTCTACCGCAATCCAAAGTTCTACACACATCTGTCATGAGCACATCGTACAAAGCGTTTGGAAATTTCGAAATAAATGAAAACATCTGCAAACTTTCTCGCTCCTGATTACTAGGGCAGTCTAGTCCATTTGCGAGAGAGTCAGATATCTGAGACACGACCTGATTGAAGAGACAGATTTTGATGTAGCGATCCATTTTCCGCAGAGGTCCGGTTTGGGGATGCGGATTTTATGAGAGATACTCCCAAATTGAGATACCTGTATATGATGGTTCACTCCCTCGATACTCTGCTCCGACGCATAGGCAACTGCTTATTCTTGGACCTCGCTCGGCCGAGGATTCCTTCGGGAGCTCCTCTCGGGAGGCTATGCTTTATTCCCGTAAAGCATAACCTCGGCATAAAGGACTAGTGAAGGATCTTTCTTGCTTGGAGCGATGGATAATCTCGGTCGTTGAGGTCAGAGTATCAATCAGTAGCCTGTATGATTCGTCCTTGAGATTAATTTCCGGGACGGATTTTCCTTTTCCTCGTGGAACGAGAGCGTATGGCTCAAGAGTATCCGTGAATCGATATCATGACTCAATACTCCACGAAGTCCTTACAAGAGCGCACAGATGTCAGCGAAGTACTTTCTGTATGATCCATTTATATAGCTTGTGATGTGATGAGCGACTGCCACCGATGCAGCAACGGCCAGCCGGAGAGAAATTGGGCATCGTTCAAAAATTCGTAGTGATTAGCCTCTTCTACCATCGTATATCGAATGCGAGGGTGATCATGAAGAAGAGACATCCCAGCGGCGGAGATCGTACACATTGAATTCACGAAGTCATTCGAGACCAGTTCAGTGATCCAGAGAGAACGTAGGCAGATAGCGTTCCTCTGATTCTGAGCCACGATTTATAAATATTTTACACTCTTCAGTGCACATTGTCCCCGTATCTACGGTGCTTATCAGACTACCGTAGTGGGTCGAGTCACTGGGAGGGCCACGGTGGTGTGGTCTCGATAATAAAACAGAATTATCTTAATTGAAACGATACAGATTGAGATAAAGCTAGGAAAAAAATTGGCTCCCGACTTGGTGGGCAGAGAGGCTCCTCCTTTCTCACACAGAGTTCAGCGGCAACTGACACGCAAGCGAGTCCGCGGTGCTGCGATAAGCGTTCCGGCTATTAGATTAATTGAAACATGAGAGCCGAACTGAATCCGATGGACATTTAGGGGCAGCGGTAGAATAATTGTTCACGATGTTCCTCGAATGAATATCATTGAGTGTCTCGCTCCTGGAAGTGTTAGCCGTTGCCCGATCGGCTCCCTGAGTTCATTCTACCGTGGACGGATGTCCTTATCGGAGTTTCCTCCGAACTCGAACGAGGGCGCCCGATGAGCGTGAGGCATCATCCCGCATTACTGTTGCGGAAGCAAACGGAAAGGAGGAGGAACGAGTTCTCGTAGGATTGTCTTCGAGCTGTTCCGTTCCTTCGGGCCGATTATCTGAGCGACGCACCTGCACTGCGCGTTCCGTCTCCGGCACGAGACTCGAGTATCATTCCAGGATGACAAACCTGGACACATTGACTCTTCCGAAGAACTTCGCCGTCTTCCCCCCCGTCGCTACACGTCTTCAGCGGTCCCGGACCTCAGCTTGGACGCTCCCGAGGAATAATTCAATGCTCCCTCGCAATCGAGTCGAGTTCCATGACCCTAATCTATCCATGGGCTCACTTCTCAGCTCGATCGGTGCCCCTATTTCCCCGAAAACCGGGTTCCTTTCCGATGCGGAAATAGTACACCACATGCTCATGACATGCGAGTGATTGACTGAGAACCACTTACGAACTGGCTGACTACGAGTCGACTATCGTCGGACGATGTTTTCCCTACGAGATCAGCGAGCGCGCCGATTATGGCATCAACTCGAGCTCACCAGCCAGTTAGCTAGCGGAGCGGCCTGCGAGGCCGCCACCACGCACGGCGACCAGACACACAGCGGTTCAGTCCCACCCTTCGCTCGGAGACCCCGCCCACTGAAACCGCTCTCCCGTAGACTCATAGAGATCCACACAACGTGCCAACTGCGAGACCACCACCGCGAAAGCCAAGCTTACCCAGTGGCCGCAATGACAATTCGCCTACATTAAACGAAGGCCTCAACAGCGTGCACAGCTGTTCGACATCCACCGCAACTGTACGTTCGGTCTGGCGGAAGAATTTATCATCATCGAACATTTTTGACTGCCTCCGCCGAGTACGCTTCTGTCAACCCCATCGGAACGCACCTCCTGTTCTCCCAACAAGTGGTATACGGCTCGCGCTGCCGAGAGCGACGGCAATGTCTCTCAGTGAGGAGAAACAGCGAAGTTTGACCTACTCCATCGATGCCATCCTTGGCCTTCAGAAAGACACAGAACCCGTGGAAAGTAAGTTATTCGGTGGCTTTCAAGTCCGCGAAGCCTAGACTAGCGTACACATCGATGAATGGTTTGGGACCTCAAGAGAACGTCATGGTAGGATACGGATGTGGAATCAGTCACCCGCTTCCGCTTCGTTGACGAAAACAGTGGAGACTTTATCGAGAATAGATCAGGACCTGCGTCACCGCTAGGTGTCTCTCCGTTGAACGCGAAAGCAGCGTGGTGACCCTTCGAAACGAATGAAGACAATATGATTTCCGGCTGAATTCGGAAATCACACGAAACAGTGACGAAGTACGCACTGAAAATGTCCGGCATGCATCTTAATTCTTGGGATAGGGCTCCGCGGTGAGCCCTGCATCGGAACGGAAATGTCATCTGACATCATGGACGTCTGAACGATTCCCAGCAAGCCTATCGATAGCTTGTTGTTCGCTTACAAATTTAATGAGATCAAAACTGTGGAGCTCCTCGCAGTTTCCGCTACGATCACTTAGCGAGGAGATAATTCCCGGGGATTTTCTAGCGGATGTATTAGCCGAATTATTCGTTATGAAGCTCTCGGGATCTCCACACGCAAATTGGACAAAGTCTAACCCGGAAGGATTGTCCACGGTAGACTAGCGAAACTTCCCCTGCGATTCGGGACCGAAGTGACCGAATCTGGATGGGAGGAATCGGGGGACTGCCCGTTCGGACGAAGCGTTCCCCACAAAGAGGTGACTGGAGGAGTGGCCCCGTGATGTCAAACGCGGAAATCTCAGGTTTCTCTCATCAAGCTGGTTTTCCAAGAGGGATGTGGCCACACAGTCGCAGTGAACTCGTCGAGTTGCTTGGCTTTGTCCTCTTCCGAAAAAATTCAGGACGGATGAAAGCACAGCAAGTGTGCCTTTGCCGTGAATCGAGCTGACAGTGTTGCAGCTGCTCGGGAACTCTCTTTGAAACATTATATGTAATATGATGGGACACGCATCTGTTCGGAAGTTTTCGGAAAAGCAGCTGGTTTATGACCAATATTCCTTGCGGGGAGGGGACGCGAAGTCTTCTGAAGAAAAGGAAAAAGCCTTCCGTGCGCTGCGATCACGTGCGGAGTCGGTCCCTCCGGAATGAGTCCGACCGTCTCGGTTCTCCGAGTAATTTGACATTAGCGGAACAATGCGCGATAGCAGGAAGTCGCGACGAAGCTTACGATTAAGGCGATCCCCCTATCAACCAGCAGCGGCACGGCAGTAACTCGAACCGGCTTCTGCATTCCGATCATTTGCGGAGAGATATTAATTTGCTACAGGTGATCGTTTTTGATGAAGATGTCGATCTCGCGGTTCTGGATCAGATTCAGTCGGAGTCGAGGAGGGCCGAAATGCAGGCCAGCGGAATCACCAAATGAAATCCACGAGAGATAAATCTCTCACGCCCTGCTGAAATTAACGGTTTCAGGTTTCGGCTTCGTCTCGTGAAAACTTGGTCTTTGTACACGAGCCAGCGTCACGGAGAAGTATTGTATCGACAGGGCCGTGTTTGCTCTCTGTCGCGCCGCCCTATTGTTGGTGCTCCAAGCGCCGTTAGAAGGGTTATCCGCTAGAGCTCTGGCTCGAGACTACGGCCAATTAGAGAAGAATTCTCTCGGGATGCCGCTCGGATCGAGACGAGACGATCTCTAGCAGCGCAGACGTTTTGAAGACTCTCCTCGAGAGGAGCGCTTTTTTATTCGCGACTTTGTTTTCCCTATAGCAGCATAAAAGCTCGATCAGAATTCGAACAATATTCAGGTACTCCCATAGATATCCCGAAGTAGAACTCCGCTGGTTCAAATTCGGAGCCATCTGGGAAACGAACGTCTCCGGGACCAGAAAGTGCGACACGGATCCAAATACAACTTACCGTTTATTCCGGCGATAGGGTTTCGCCAGCGCGTGAGTGTTCCTGTTCTCGTTCTATAAGCGAACTTGAGAAACGCTCTCACTGAAGCTCGAAACGATGGATTCCAGTTGAGCCCGAAGAGACCAGATGACGGAGGCGACCAGCTCATTGTCCTCAAAAAGGAAACCTGACTCCGTTCCTCTTCGCTGTCGTCGTCGTTGTTGTTGCTGCTGCTGCTGCTGATGTTGTAGTAAGCATTGTAGACGCCGTCGTCGTATTCACACTCGCACAATGGGCTCACTCGGCATCCCTGTCGCCCAACGTGTTAAGTACTAAGTAGGCATATGGGTTGAAGCGGTAGGCCATTTGTCGACTCGGCGACGAATGACATATTGGAGCAGCGAATTGGCTGGCTCGTAGAGATCTCTAGAGTTCGCAGTCTACTTAGCGGAGTTTTCACTCATTCATTGGAACGGAGGAGATCGGGAACTCGAGCCCAAAAGACTTTTCGAGGAAGACCGAAAGTGATTTTGTTATGGTTTGACAGAAAGTGGTCTCGCCTAGCAATCGTAACGGCTCGATAGAGGTTCCTTTTCTGGATGCTGAGAAACGGCTCTGAGCTCCGTGAAATCCCAAGACGTGACCGTACATTTCAAAGATGCTGTCATTTCCTCTGTCACCACGAGAGCAATTGAGATCATATTCTATGAGAAGAATTTCCTCCCCACCGGCGGCCGACGACAGGAAAACGAGAACCAATGACCTGCAAATGTCAGTTTTCCCTCTTGTACAGCCTTGACTCTTACAAATCACGAGCTGTGATGCCATGTCAAACCGTCGGAAGAAGCTCTCAACACTACGCCGATCGTCAACAATCTTCCTCCTGTCTCCCCCAATAGACTGAACGCAGTAGATTCGGCATATCGTTCCCGCAGGAGAGTTTAATTTTGCCTGAAGACCCCTCCCGGATATCCACGCAACTCCGACACAGAAGGAAATCCCGAAAGCTCATCCTATGTAGAGATCCCGGGGGTAGTGAAGGCGACGCCAGTGAGTGGAGACGTAATTCGACTCCGAAAACAGAGTTCAGTCTGGGGAATTCTGGGTAATGAGAGGTCGAATCGACTGTGTTTTAGCTTTCGGAACGGAAGCGAAGCGGGGTGGAGAGTTCGACCATGTCGAGCTGTCAAGCTACTACTCACTTGGTCAACTGCCGAGCTCGCGAGCCGTCATTCAACCATACCGAGCGGCAGGAATGCAGCAAAATTCGGGTTCGAGCCCCGTCCGTCAATCGGTTTGAAGCAAGAACGCCCTTCTTCAAATCTTGACTGATTATCAGTTATTGCTGTGACCGGTCACGAGCACTTCTCGTCACGGTCTCTGCGACCCTCTTCTTTTGCCCGTGTATACCCGAGTGCGGTTCCGGTATCATCGGCGCACAAGACTCGTCGCAAGAGTCATTTATCGAATCGGATTCAATACGTCCTCACGGTCAGAGCTTGATTTTTCCGTCGATTGTTGTGCTAAACGCAGTAACCTCGCGAGCTTAGCGGGCGGGAAACGTCGCTCTGAAACGCTTCGTCTGTATACATATGGGCTCGCGCCCCGGAGTCATGGGTGCTCTCACTGTTGTTCGGATATCTCCCAGCAGGAGCTCAGCAGGAGGTCCAAAGCGAAACAAGGATTGAGGTATTCAGGACAGAGTTGCGAGGAAGTGTCGCCAAATGTGTATTAAAAACACCGTTCTCGCTCATGGGTTCTGTGGTCTGCGCCGCAATGGCCGTCGTGCGTTCAATTGTCCAGAAAAAGGCTCCGATGAAACATTTCCGAGCCCCGCATTATTGACGGAGTGATAATTAAGAGAATTCCCTCGAATTCTCGACTGCTCGCAGGCTGCAATGGTACCTGCTTGTGAGCGGGAGCTCGCTCCTCGACGCGAGCATAAAATTGAGTTCCGTGGAGGATGGGAGAGGGATAGTACCTAGTTGAATGTACACAGACAGGGCACTCGATCTGAGCGCGCCTCTAAAATGGAATCAGACTCAATTAGCAGAGGGAGGACTAAATCCAGAACACGCGCCCGGGGGAAGAGAAACTAGTAGCACACGCTTTCGGTACGAGAACCTTGAAACCGTGCTCAGGGGAGGGTGTCCTGAACTGTCTTTTGTGCAGGGATGTCAACTGAGACTCGCCATATCGGATTGCATTGTTAAACTCTTGCACGTGAAGCGAGACTTGGATGACGAGGAGAACGATTTTCGTCATGAGCTACTACGAAGATGTCCCCCACTAGTTCTCGTCTCGTGCCCATTTACTTTCACCAATTAGACCTCGATCATAAGCAGTCGGACCCAACCATACGCTGCTGTCACGTCCTGGAGGAACGATGCATCAAGTGGAATAATTCGCATATCCCATCGTGCGTGTATGGACGATAGGACGTCCAGAACGACCGCACGATATTTGCTACCCTGTCGTGAGAGCTGTCGTATCGCCCGCCCAATCGAATAGGAAGTTTCGAAGGCGTTCTTGAACTCCTGATTCGCAATTGGGATGAGCTTAGCCAATTACTCACTCACTTTGTACCGTTCGATGTGTGTCTTTGCGAGAGGCGGAAAGTGATGGTCGTTCCCGTCGGCCTCTCGGTACTCTGCTTCAATGCTCCGAGAGGTCTGCACGTGCTTCAGCTCATGACGGTTCTTCTCTCAGCTTCCCTTATTTACCCCTAGGCCAATTTAGTAGCTGCTGCTGCTGCTGCTGCTGCTCCAGCTGCCGCTACTATTCACCTAAGGGTGTCAGCCTGGGTCGCCGCATCCTTGCGTCTCCATCGACTCTCAAGGTCCAAACCCTTTTCTGAGTCGTTATTCAGCGTTCCCTTGCATCGTGGTGTTGCAGGGCAAAGAGCAACACGGGGCGAAACAGCAGCAAATCGAAAATATCGGCGATAATCGTCCTCGATTACCGAAAGCGAATCGCCCCGGTCGAGAAGGGGCATTCGCTCACATTAGAGCTAAGGTTTCCTTCGATTACCCCGTACCGAAGAATCAAGCTGGAGAGCAGTGAGTGGCCGGACAGTGCCGACAGAAGCCGGGGGTCTCTCCTGCTCTCCTCCAACATGCAGTCCAAATGCTCTTAATCCTTCTGACAAACAGATTCTCAATATTGTCCGGCTGGTCGGGGCGGCTCACAAAGCTATTTCGCTCGACTGGGCATGACTCAGGTTGTCGAAGAGCTTTCAGCTCCGATTCGATTCAATCTAAACGTATTGATACGATCTTATGACAACGATGGCAATCAGAGCTAATTCAAATCGCGCTGAAAAGTTCGGTAGATGAGAAGAGAGTGGATGAGAAGACTCTCCGAGGTATCCGTGAGCGCCGCTATGCAGCTCCGTTCCGACTATTCAAACTTCCGTGGGGTGTGTAACTGGTGGTTGCGCAGTTCTCTAGGGAGACGATTGATCACAGCGATGCACCGCGCCGCCTCACTCGATTATGGCGGCGATCTGGGGGTTAGAATATGTTGTATATTATACAAGTCCCAGGTGATGTCAGCTGTGGGGACAGAAAGCGTTTAGAAGAAATTGATCATTGGGAATTAGAGGATGTTGCAGGAGTCCCGCAGCGCCGCATTTCCTGCGACGAGACTCATCGCGCGACGCGCATCATAAATTGATGGCACTGATATTGTAAAACGATCCATTCTCGACTCCGGAGTCCAACAATGTAAGCCATTATCTGGTTTTTCTTCACGTTCACCCACGGTTTGAATCCCTATTGTAACGTCTCTTGGGGTCCAGGCCTCTCGACCGGGTCTTTCAGGGACTCCTGGATGGTTTTTTCCAAGCGATTACAGAGACGAGAATTTTGAGTTCGATTGGGAGACCGTTGATCCAATACGGTGGATCTAATCGACTGGAGCTATCAGCAAGTCGTGGACGAGTTAAGGACAATTAAAGACCCACTCGAATTGATGTCACAGTTGCTTTCGATTACTTCTCCTATGAGCACTAGCTGTTAGAGCTGCTGCAGCCGTTGTTTCATCTGCTGCATCTGCTGCGTGACACACTCGTGTTTAGTAGAGCATGCAGGTGGCTTCAGCTTCTGTGGCACATTTGCTCGCTCCGGGTGAGGATGAGTCTCGAGAAAATAACAATCACTCTGCCGTCGTCATGGGCTCGAGTGAAAAGGATGTGCAACAAGCTGAGCCGAGCGCCGAAGTTCTTTACTCAACCTCGAGTTGATTTTGTACACATTCCAACAGACGAGGCGATTTCATTAAAACCGGGCACTAGCTGCCTGATTCCGTTGATGCGACGATAGCCCAGACTCCGGCTATTGATGAGCTAGAAGGGAGCCGAGTCAAGGGAAGCTGTACGTGTTGCTCACGAAGACGAGGTCCGCAGACTCGTCCGAGTTCGATGAAGAAGCCAATCGAAAAGATTGCTGTCAAGAGTCGCGTACCAATCCCGATCCGGATCGATTTTTTTTCCTACGATTTGATTTCGTCACTTGAGCAATATTCAGCCCTGGAGAAATCAACCGATGAGCCGAAACGACCAGGGAGGCAACGAAATTGGATCCTTCCCGAATCGACTTCCTTCCCCAACAAAAACCTCCGGCCTCCCCATGTTTGTCAGATTCCGGAAATACAGACTGCCCGTAGAAAACTGCTACCTGGGAATCATCTCCCGCGAGCAAGATAAAACCACTTTATTGCCTGAGCTAGCGACCTTTCCGCTCTTCAAGGGCATTGACTCAATCGAATGAACTTTGCTTCGTGGTTTGTAGGAGACGTGTCGTTTCTAGTCAAAGCAGTCCCAATGGATTCCACACTATTCGTTCAACTTCATCGTCTCAGGGTGGTATTCCCCGGAGCCCCCCAAACTGTCTCCGCATCAGGAATGGAGCTTGTATAACAGTACGAAGACGATGACCGCCGTCAGGCCGAGCATGATTTTTCTGGCGCGTCTTTCTTGTAGGCTCTCCAAGCGATAAGTGAATACACATCCGCCTTTATGCACGCATCCTCTCTTTTCTGACGGCCAACAGAAACGCGGGCTCACTACTTTCAGGATGGTGTCATCACGCCCGGGCGCCTTGTTATCGATCATGCAGTCTTCTGTCGTTCGCTGACACGTGACGAATTCCGTGGGAGTCAGACATTGATTTTCCTTTTCCCCGACACAATAGAGAAGTTCTGAGGTCACGTGTTCGGCGTTCGAGACATACGCTTCGACACTCTCGACGGGAACTTCTCCTTCCGGACAAGATGCGGGACCGAAGACTGCCGAGCTGGACGAACATATGACGCTGAGCAAGACCGAGAGGACGAACTCTGTTTCAATGGAGCGCATCGTTTTCCAAGAGGATCAGCCAACATATATTCTGTTTAGAAGATCAAGCTCGGGGGAATTCCTCGCCTCCTAGTCTCACGTTATTCGATCGGGATGCACATTTCTTTCGATGTGGCTTCGGATTCGAGCGGCCTCCGTGAGGCAACTCAGAACTGGAATGTCCCGGATCTGGAATCTCCTCTGGAGAGATCTCTGCATCCTTGCGGGGACGCTCTGTCGATAGATTTATTCGACACGCTCCTGCGTAGATTCTGATAGATGCACGTCAACTTCACCAACCCATTACTCAGTCGGTATCATGGATCGTCACAAACATGCAGCGGATGGACGCAAACGCGCGGACGTTGCCTAGGTTTGACATTGGGATTGGAGGCGTGCCGGACCCAGGCATGAACGATCGATGAAGACCGCTCTTTTTGAGGCGTTTTCCTGAACTCGAGTGGGGAGATCTACTCGATTCTTGAGAGATAATAATCGAAATCTCGAATGAATCAGATGACTCAAGTGACGTCGTGGGCTTTAAGTTCGAATAAATTGCTTTGCCTAAATAAGCTCCTTAGCTGTTCCGCTGCTGGTGCCGCGGCGGCGGGTGTATTGGGTGGTTCCTCTCTCGTTGTCGGAGCAACGGGGCTCGTCGTTGAGGAGAAGTTGAACGCCGAGATTCATATCTATGCCCTCTCGTCCGTCCACCTCCATCTCCACTTCCCATCGCTGCGTGTGCTCGTTCTTCTTGTGCTTTTCCACCTTGACTTCTGTTGATATTTGGCTTCCTGCCATCGAAGCCGTTTGAACGACTCCAGGTACTCGTCCTCCTGGCGGCTGGAGTAGCAGCAGCAGTAGCGACCCCCTCGGCCTTCCCTCCACCCGCTCAGACGGTCGGTGGCTCGTTTGGATGGTTGATGTTTATATTCCAAAGTGTGTTTTGGAAACGCCCCAGGCCACAGAGCGAATAGAGAGTGATAGAGGTTATTTTTTCGCCTCATCATATTGGAATATGGAGCGGCTCCATTGTCAAGAAGTTGCTCTACGCTGGCCGACTAGTCAGCCTCTCGGCGGACTAGAGAGAATACACAATTGGACACTCGCTCAAATCGGTATTGAAAATAGCTGCTCACAAAAGCTTTGTTTACCCTTCTGAAGAGACAAGAGAGTTTCTCATATACGTGCAACGAGCAGGCACCCGAGCGGCCCACCCACCTCTGCAGCTACCTATGTTCCACGTATATTTTTATACACCCTTTTCCGCGCAGACAAGTGCTGGCTGGCATCGACTTCACTCCGTCCGGCCGTCTGACTGACTGACTGAGTAAGAGACGAGCTACGCCCCATCAGAGAGGTGACATCTGTTTAGAGAGTTCAGAGGGTTTCACGTTTCTCGTTTCACAGCTCCGGGTCGGAGTCGGGAGACGCCACGAGAGCGACTGATACACTTCGGTGTGAAGCAGCGAAGACATGGAATCGGAAAAAAGAAACATTCGGTTGACTCGATTCCTTTATTTCAACAAATCGTTTTATTTCCAGTTCGAAAGTCCCCCTTGTCATCACCGAGGACTTCGATATCTGAAGAAGACGAGGACCCGCTGAGAGCACCGTCGAAAAAACACCGACGAAATAGGACGACATTTACGACCTATCAGCTTCACGAGCTCGAGAGAGCGTTCGAGAAATCTCACTACCCCGATGTGTATTCAAGGGAGGAATTGGCGTTGAAGGTCAATTTGCCCGAAGTCCGAGTTCAAGTAAGTTAACGCTTAGTTCCGGCCCGTGCAGACGTGGAGTTAATGAAATCGATCGCCGTAACGAACCATCGAGAATCATCGGGGAGCGCGCGTGCTACTGCCAGGACGGGGCGGGATCATCACTTATTTGTGCTGTATATCGCTAGCGGAATCGATGGATTGAATAATACAGAGCACGGGGAATAAGTCGACGAAAAACAAGTCTGTCGTTAACGACGACGAGTACAAACTTCAGTGTCGAGTCTACTGATACGTGAACGGAAAATTGTTGCCGTTGTCCTCACAAGTGCGGTTTTGTTGAACGCATCGCTCCACATAACCGAGTCGACGTGTGAAGCAAGAGGCCGAAATTATTCAATTATCCAGAATTGATGGGGTGCCCACGACGAACAACGTGCCACCCGCCAAACTACTATGAGAGCCCGAAGAGAGGTGTTGTCGGGGGGAATTGGGGTCGGTGAACGAGGATGGGTCCAAAATTAAAAACGCTTATTACCGTGCTGCTCCACGCGCCTGACCCACCGCAATTCCGCGCGAGGTTCTGCCGGCTGTCGACTTTTCCATGACACGCTTCCACGGGGCGAACTATGTCGGGTCCGTCAATTATGTAGTTTTCTCGATTTTTACATCGAATGGTGAGTGGGCTGACCTCCTTGCTGTGATCTCTTGTTTGCACCCAGTGAATCGAATGATTAATCAGATGATGATAGTGCCGGCTAATCGAGCTAGTATATTCGTTCACCGCTCCGCCCAGAGACAACGGCCGCTTCGCCTCCCTGCCTGTCCGTCTGATTGTCCTTCAATGTGTCTATCTGACCATCGTCTCTCTTTTCCACTCAGGCTTCATTTGCTAGCCTTGGCAGGCTTCGTGTCCAAGCTACTTGTTCTTTTTTGTACCCATTCGGCCTATTTGGGCTGTCTTCCCGACTTTGGCGTGCCTTCCGACAAGCCCTAATGCATATTTAGACGGCGAATGCACGCCATGCAATCGCTACATGGCTCACTGTGTCTAGTGTGTTAATTCACTAATAGAAACCCCTCACGAAACGGCGCTACTGATACAGTCTTCTCCCACCCGAGGCACGACCAAGCGACACAATTCCGAGGGAATTCGAGGGAGAACTAGGGTCGAACAAGCTTCGCACCATTGGTCGAAGCGATAGCGAGTAGGTCATATCCCCACGTTTTGTCGGTCTCGATTCCGGCATCGATTCTGGTAGCTAGAGAATAGTTTGACTTTGTCTTCCTCCGGGACCTGCCGGATTTCGCGAGCTTTCCTCCTTCTGGGTGACTTTCGAGAATGAAGAGCCGAATCCGTTGAACGGGTGAGAGCAAGGACGCGGCTCGAGGCAGGAGTTGATGACTCGCGCTCTTCAAACCCTCCCCGATTTCGTGACCGAGCTACGCGGCTGTGGGAACGGCCAGCTATATTTGACAGATAACAACGAGATCGCAGCGACATCACCAAACGAGAACGACAGTACCAATGGTAATGGGAGCTCTGCGAGCATCTCCCTTTCATGCATGGCTCGCTGAACAACAACCGCACGCATCGCGACCTCAACCCTCTGAAACCGATACGATCAACAAAGAAACCGCGATCTGGAGCCTCATCTCCCAATGTGTGGAGTCGCTGTACCTCATAGATTAGTCATTACACCAACTCACCTACCTCGATTGCGTTGCCACTCCATCAGATCGCGCTCCCGGGGAACTCGCTCATCAGAGCACTGTCTCGGCTCGTTTCTCCGGAAGTTTTACGCCCCTTCTAATTACCTACAAGAAAATGGAGTAGAGTCCACGCGGCCTGGGGTAGCAAGCGTACCGGCTGCCTGCATGAGCGAGAAGAATATTTTCAGAGCTTGACGTTGAAGTTCTCCGAGACGTGGAACAGTTGTTGTCAGGCATGCGGAAAAGCAGAGAGTTCCCCGAGACAACCCTTGATTATTCAAAGGCTCCGTAATGAAATTTGTGTCAAAACCTATCAAGCCCGCCAAGCCCCCGACCCTCAGAACGTGAGCACGGGACAACACGTCTCGACGACGCGACGCGCGCTTTTGGATTAGAACGGAATGCGGTGTGTCGGGATGAGTGTGCTTTATTAACGTCGAATTTATTAGTGAAATTAGATTGATGACTGCACGTCGTCCAACAGGAGGATCCAACCATGGGGGGAGCGGAGTCACATACTTTCACGCGCTCGTGCCGTTACCTTTGTTTGTCTAACTCCTTCGAGCTGGTCTGAAATTGGAGGTTTGAAAAAGAATGCCTCCACGATTCGCTATCTCTATAGAATCTAGTCATGGATTTCTCCATTTCTATTCAGGCCTTAGACCTTGCCGACGTCGCGAATAATAATTATTCTCGCTGGACGCAGAGCGCTGTTGCTTCTTAGCCCATGAGTCTGTTCCCCAGGCTTTCGCTGACCAGGCCACGCTCAATGCGAGCTCGAATTTTCTGGCAGCAGGTTGACAGCGCTTGTCCTTGACAACTTGGTCGTTCCGGGTTTGCGTCTCCAGAGCCTCAGAGCTCGACCTATAGCAATCGACGCAAGTGGATTACGCGTAATTAGTCTGGAGCTCGGAACGGACACCGAGAATGCCTCGGCGGATTGACCACGCGACATATTATCTGGAACAGGCGTCTAAGCTAGAATCCGGAACTCGCAAGACATTCACTCACTTTCGGCGTGATGAAATCAAAGCCTTCGGTAAACGTCGCTGTCCTCTCCTCAATGTTGGCGAGGGAGTCTCACTCACTTAGTTAAGTATGTTATTTGCATGGGGCAACCAAGAAAGTCTGAGGCACTTTGCTCAAGCCACTGTCGTTCTTATTAGAGCCTTGGGCAAGAGCAAATAAACTCGCCGTTCCTCAAACACGCATATAATATTATAATAAGAACACCACCAATAAGCAAAGTATTTGATCAATCAGATGAAGAAGACCACTTCGAGGGAGATAATCTACTTATGGGCTAATATCCTCAGACTAGGAATACTGAATCTCTATTCCGTACTATTTCCTCATCGGGAGTCGTACTACAATGAAATCGAGCTGGCAACTCCGTAGGCGAGACTCAACAAGGCCTCTTTTGCTTCAGGTATGGTTCCAGAACCGACGGGCTAAATGGCGTCGCCAGGAGAAAATAGAGAGCGGTGGAAATTGCTCGGAGAGCGGCTCCTTCGCGAGACCCCCTGCGACACAGATCTATCCCACGCTAGGCTCCCCGGACTGGATCCGGCATAGTATCATAGGTAACGCGCCGCCTTCGCATGCCTTACTGGCCGCAGCCGCTGTTACGCCCCCAGGACACGTCTTTCAGCGAAGGTGCGTATCGAAATGCAGTCGCTCGAGCGCCGGGGAGCAATCCCTGTCGTCGATCCAGGATGGCCCGCGGATATGAAGTCTTACAGAATGCTCGATTCTCGTTTTCCAGTTACTTCAATAGTCAGCAATTCGCATCGATACTCCTCAAGCCCCAGAATCCGAAGTTGCCCTCGACTCCGTTGAATCTCACCAAGGAAACCACGAGCGGACACGCAAGTCCCGAAAGACCGGGCAGCGCTGGAGGGAATCGTAGAAACGAGACCAGGGTCAAGTCCGAAGAGGAAAATGTAGATGTGGACGGGATCACGGAATAGAGAATAGGGGAGCGGCTCTTCATCTCGACCGAATGCGAGAAAGCTAGAGAGCTCCTTCTCCGCCCGAGGGAATACTTTCATCACAATCATGATCATCATCTCACCGCAGTTGTCTTCGCGCTTCAACAGTGGCGTCTTAGATAGCGTAGGCTTTCAGAGCCTTGTATTAGAGTTCGTTTAGGTGGATGCCGACGACATGCGCCAGTGCCTCTCTCAGTGTAAATATAGACGCAACCTTGCAAGCAATCTCTTCGTCTCCTCATTCCTTTACTTCGAAACTTAGCTCGAGGGTGACTAATCTTTCTGTTCTCCCTCCGGAAGCCTACTTCCTCTCGTGAAGTAGAAGCGGACACAAGGCTGAATTGAATTGAGAGCGAAATTACTTCTTAGCTCTCTAAGCGTCAGCATAAGTGTGAGAAGCGCTCTTCAGAGGCTCTCGTCGCCATCAACTCGTTTTTCCATTTTTCTTCGCACACACTCGCATTTTGTTTGGATAAGCCGCGGAATCTACACCGAGCTCGCAGCTCGGAGCCTGCTTCCGATCTTGCGAAGCGTATCGGAATGGTTTCCTCATTGTCGAATCAATCGATGTTCCTCTGTCAGAAGGTGATTAATTCCTTGATTCAATATGGAACCTAGTGAACGAAAAACGTCTGGAGCATCGGAGGGCGGAGAAAAATGAGTTCAGCAAAAGTATACAAACTCTGTGGGAGCAGGAACGTCCGGATTCGAAGAGATACTTCTAGTCAGATATCTCATCCTCACTCTGGAGAATCGCTGGGGAATCGACCGAGACCTTCGAGCCGCGAGGTGTTCGCACCACGATCACGGAGAGATATCATTGTGTCATCGAAGGGACACTCCATCAGAATTTCATCATTAGCATCACGGGATCTCACTGCTATATCCCATTGATTACATTGATCTGGAAACCGCGGCTTTGGACATCGATTATTCCCTGAAATTGATACCAGACTTTACGGCTCTTGGTGAAGATTTAGTGAATCCTCTGACCCCAATCTGGGGGTCGAGTTTTCTTAGAATTTATCCATTCGCGAGAGCCCCTCCCATCATGCACTATCGTACAGCTATGCAGAGACTCGGAAGCTGACGGTCGAAAAAAAACCTTGAAGGTACATGTATTGTTCAAGCAGCTGGACCACATATTCATCACGAACCGCGAGAGCGAACATCGTCACAGCGGTTAGGCGAGTCCACGTGTACAGAATCATACCGCTAATTAGACCCGGAATGGTGAGAATATTCAGACAGACTCTGAACTTTTTTCTTCCAACTGCGGTCCGAATTGTGATTCGTGAAGGAGACTAGCTGAATTTTTCTCCAAGAATAAACAAGCGCAGTCAACCCTCGACAAGCTCCGCGCGAGATTCCGACCTGTGAAGGGGGAGGATCGGGCTAGAATCCTCGACGGAGTCCCTGACGATATTCGCGCACAACGTCACCCGAAGGCAGACTCGTGCAGAGGAATAGAGGGCGCCATTATGGAGTCAAGCAGGCGCGCGAGCTCCTGGGGGAGCCGGAGAACGAGGGAAACGGCGGAGCGGGAGAGGGCAGAGCGGATTAAGTCAATTAGTGGAGATTAGTAATCCTTTCCTTACTTCGTTGCTTCCTTCGTTATAATTCTCAGTCATGCTCTTCTGCCACTCACAGTGGCTGACGTCCTGGCTACTCCTTTCGACCGAACCTCATCAGCATCCTCTGCATTAACAGATGACATCACGGGAGGGTGCCGCGTGCTCACCGAAAAATCTTTCCAATAAGGGTGATCATCGCGCTTCTTCGGAACTCTCTGCCGTTGCCGGGGCCTCACGACGGCAAATCGGCTCCAGAAATTCGCTTCCCGATAAGGATTTGAGTCGGGGTAATCTCCTGCGAACGGCATCCTTTGGCGGTGTCGGGAATTCCTATCGTCCGAACTAGGTCACACTCTATCAAGCTGCGTGGGATGCAAATTATCCGCTCTTTCGGATTGACCATCCCATAGCGAACCGGAGTTCATACTCTCCGATTGCTCTCGCTTTCAATGGTGCTGCTCATCTGCACCGCAGATTCACGTCTAATTGCTCAAATTCCGACTCGGGAAGCTTGGGCGTGCAAGTTCCTCGCATAATTACTCGGTCCTGAGTCAATCAGAGACAACTATTCTGCCCGTGATCGAATCCACAGACGGAGAAAGTTTATTGAGTGAACTGACATCGGTATGTTCATACGGCAGCAGTACGGAGGACTTCCGTAATCCCGGGGAGGCCGGATCCGATTGTATCGCGAATGCCATGGTGAAATATTCCGCCGAGCGAGAGAGCTCAACCCTGTTGACCCTTAGGCAGGAGACGGCATCAGCTGCCGCTCTCAATCCGGTTCCAACGGGCTCCCCATCGTTCGGAGAGGAACTCAGGATATCGAGGACGGGATCAAATTGTCTCGAATTTGAAATCCGGCTGAAAGAGGAGACATGGACGAAAATCAGGACCACAGTGTCTGGAGGATCATGAGCTTCTTGTGGGAAATTTTCAATGTGGATTGATCCCGGGAAACAATATCCCTGGATCACAGTGTTCAGAGCTCCGCTGATCTGCACGGGAAGCCGAGGGCTAAGCCGGATTCCATATTCATCCGTTGCTCTTTTCTGGCGAGCTCAAATGTTCTGTCTCTTCTGTGTACCTGTCCTGTTGCCGATTCGTCCGAGGAATGTTCCCAGGAAACCACCTTGGAGACCCTGCTTCTGTCTGTTGCCGTTTGTCGCATTGTTGAAGACTTCGTTCCGAGTTGAAAAAGAAAAGTATCATGGAGAAAAAGTTAAATTGTCTTCGTAGTTCGTCAGCAGTCTACGACCTACTCTGCAAAACTGAGACACCCGTGGAGAGCTTCCCTTCGAAGAAGAGACCTCACGGATTTCGGTCCCGCGGATCCATTGCGGAAATTGGGGAGCGTAGAATGATTGGAGGGGAAACCCAGAATGATTGGAAGGGAAACCCAGAATATACGGAGGGGAAACCCACTCGGCAACGTTGTGCCAAAGTTGAAGGCCGGTCTGTGCAGCAAGGAAATCACCGCAACGAGGCAGCGACGGAACTGTTGTCTCGGATGCATCAGAGATAAGGGAATCCCGTCGTAAAGTAAAAGAAGCCCAACCGCTGTCTCGACGAGTTTCTAGAGTAGAGATCCGTGTTCCCCTCGACCGCATAACGTGAAATCAGATGCGTAGAAAATCAAGTATTGTGAGAGCAGGACATTTCTGGAGGAGCCTCCCGGAGAATTTCGTTCCGTTCTTCCAGAAGTCTCTAAGCGGCACGAGTTGAGCCTGAACACCCAGTAGAATAGAGCATGCAATTAGTGGAATAGGGGATGATAGAACAAGTTCGAGGAGCTCGGAGACAGCAGTCTTTATTCCATATAAGATTTTTCCCTCCCCAGAAATACTTCTATGATCCGACTCCGACATCTCAAACACGCCTACCCTGAGCGAGCTGCTGGAAGGGGGCCAGAGCAGAATTCAGAAGCTGACCTCCTGTTTGAGCGAATCCCTGGAAAGCCTGAGTGCCAGCTTGCGCAAGCCCACTGAAAGCTTGGAGGGGCGCTTGAAGGAATTGTGTCGGTTGACCGCTCTGGCCGGTCCCGAAGTTCGGAATAAGATTCATTAAATTCGGAGTAGCGCCAGTGTTTGCAACAGCTTGGTGGACCCCTGGAAGTCGAGCAGGAAGATAATCGGATAAATCTCGGAGGATTCGGGAGATGTTTCACACACAAACACGAAAGAGATCGGCGATGGCGCCGACATGCAGTTTTTTCGAATTACGTAATGAGCCTTTCAGCTCCTGAAAATATTCGGCAGGAACAGGGTGTACAACGGATGTTATCGAGGGAAGTCTACAGTGCGACAAAGATGGGTCCGCGAGAAAAATAACTCACCGGGCGCATATCCGATTTTCGGGAGACCGACGGAGCTCAAGGCGTCGATAAAAGGGCCCGCCGTGGCTTGCGGAGCTTGTTGTGCCGAAGCCAATCCACAAATAGCGGCAACGAGCAGAATTTTACGATCCATGGTTTCGGTACGTGACTTGGGACCGCTGGTCATCAACTGAAAACTGCTGACGTCGAGCAGCATCTAAAAAGGCGTCGTGACGCCGATCTGGAGGAAGTGCGAGAGTTTTTCCAATCGGAGCTGCGCCAACCGAAACCGGAGAACGTCGTCTCGTCTCGTCAAGCGCTCGCGCAGAAGTTCTTGGCTCAGAAGAATGAGCATTCCGTTGAGCATTTCCACGAGCGCGCCCTGTCACCTTCCAAGATCTCTGTGTGTCATACCACCGAGTCCCATTCTCTTGACTTGATTCGAAATGTTTAGCACCCATTGACTTCACTTGAGTTTTCGCTGAATATGTATACGAACGGCCGAACGGCAATCAATTGTTGACACTCTGCCGAAGCAAGGAGCATGGGATTTTCCGCAGAGCGACGCGAAAATGACTCATCCCGTCGCGGGAAAGAGAAAATTATTGGGAGAGTACATTCTCTGATAGGAGCAATCAGCAATCAGTTACGCCTGGAAGAAAACTTCCTTCTCGAGCCTTCCACAAAGAGGCTCCTTTTCGTCAATCATTCCTTCTGATCACGAGTTTCGGAATGACACTCTGGAAATTTGGAATCTCGCTAACAAGGGAACATTACGAACTGCCCCACGCCGATTTTTCTGAAACTTTGCCCAAATAATAGTCCCACCGAGAGATGAAGAACCCCCACCATGCGAGCTGCCAACGCTCGATAGGGAGAGAATAAATCCGAGGTGTATTTCCAGGGTTTTTCACCGTATGAGGGTGTTTTTTCGAAGAAGAGATTCAAGAATGATGCCAGATAATTCGGAAAGCACTCTGCCCGAGAAAAAGGAAGCCGACTGGACCTCCCGGCTTCCGGACAATAGAACGACCATGTGTTCATTGCGTATTTTCGTTGCAGAAATGATGATCGGAATCGAAACACTTGACACATAGTGTCTTTTTACAATAGCCACAGATTATGAACGGCCACAGCGAGCAGCTCGCCGAGCAACACGCTCCGTTCACATCGGAGAGCATCTCGCGGGGCTCGGAAATTCTACCCCTGGGGCATCGAAACCGCTCCTACGCCAGGCACACAGCCTCATCGGTCGGAATCGCGGATGACAAAACTGAATGAATATCAAGGACTGCGACCGGAGAACATCGTTTCCAAGAAGGACTAGCAGTGAACTCTGCCCGAGCTCCCAAGCTTTAGTGAGCGCCCACATCCTCAACGTTCTGTCATGCACGATCAGGCCATGCGCGCGGGCAGAATCAAACGATTCCTTACAATACCGTGCGACCTTCACATAACGTTCGCGAAGCGTGCCGAGGTGCTCCCTGTACTGCTTGAATCGTCGGATGTAACCCCTGTCCCTGACTCTCCTGAATGTATGTTGAATCGAAGCGAACGAGAACCTCCCGTGTTGGTCAATGAAGTCGAGCACCTTGCAGATGTAGTCGTACGAGAACAGGTCGTTCGAAGCGGCATCGTATACGTCTTCGAAGACGGGATCATACTCATCTCCGACATAGCTCGACTCGGAGTTCGTCAATCTCTCCAACTGTGGCTTCGCCTTGATTCTCAAAATCTTTCACTGAACTGAGGATGTTCCCAGCCAACTTGACGGTACTTGGTTCCGCATCGTCGCCGGCGCTCTCGTTCAGACTTAAGACATTCAAGTGTCTTCGAAGCAGAATTAACAACGATTCCGCGGACACTGACATTGCAGAGATTATTGGAGCAATTCAGAACAGCTCAAACTGCGATCTATGCGACTCGCGCGGAAACCGGTACGATTCCGCGATCGCAGACGTTTTGTGTGAAGACAACGAAGTTCTCCCGAGAATCTACTCGGACTGTCGCTCTTTGGCGCGCTTTTCAAACACGAGAACTTCTGTTCTCCGATATATCAGGCATCATTCTTGAATCTCTTCTTCGAAAAAACACCCTTATACGGTGAAAAACCCTGGAAATACACCTCGGATTTATTCTCTCCCTATCGAGCGTTGGCAGCTCGCATGGTGGGGGTTCTTCATCTCTCGGTGGGACTATTATTTGGGCAAAGTTTCAGAAAAATCGGCGTGGGGCAGTTCGTAATGTTCCCTTGTAAGCTACATTTTTCTCTGGACTAAAGCGCCCTCGAAGAATTATGAGGAAATGTCAGCTCCGTCCTTAGCCAGGAGGCGATCGAGTGAGACGCTGGCTGAAGGGAGACCACAAATGCCCGCGAGCACGATTTCGAATGCTTCAAAGCGAAGAGCTAGACTTCTGCGGGTAGAGGCGGCATTTTCTGTTGCGCATGAGTTCCTCCTCCTGGTCGGTGATAGCCGGTGATGTAATCGATGTTTTCATCCGAAAATAAACGTTTATCGCAGGCAGAATGCACTGAAGAATACTCCCCTCTCCAGCGTTCTTATCGGAAATAAAGACAATCCCCTCTCTGTCAATCGCCAACGCGTTAGAGCCGCAGACTTGAGGAGTTTCTCCGAACTTGTCGTCGCGTACCACGTTCCCGCAGGCCGCTTCAACCAATCGTCTGATTATTCATCGCAGCTGAATTATTAATTACTACTCCAGATCGTTCGGAAAAGTTGATTCGGCCAAGAAATGAGCCGATTCCATGGAAACTTTCCCGATGGAAATACCGGTGTATGCCGAGGTGTCATACCATAGTCTCACCACTAGATATTTTCGGGAGAACCTCGGACGTCACGATTGTTTCTGGTCCTTTCCGAGAAATAATCAGGGAGTGAAGATAAGGGTCAAATCATTTCCGCTCTGGTTCGGGGAAGCATGCAATCGGACGGATGACGAATACGGAAAGGGATGGGTCTGCTCACGGGGTGGAAGAGCTGCTGGATCCGAGAACCTGGACGCTACGCTCAAAATGAGCGGGACTTGACGCTTTCGGGAACGATGCACTCGCTCATCATCTGAAGAGCAAAAACCACCCCTACGGAACGATGGAATGAATCGAAAGTCTCCCGATCTGCCCGAGACATGGACGTGACGATACGAACTCTGAACAGGCAGCTCTGACCTCGCAGAGCAGGTTCGGAGGAGAAAGTGTTTATCGGACGCTCTGTTGTGTCTGAGAACATTGCCGTCTGTCGAGGAATTCGCTCCACGTGGAGAAATTGAAGCAGCGAGATAACACACCAGGATGATTTACTTTTCACAGATTCACGAGCGGCTGTCTCGAAATCAACGCCGGCGAAGCGATTCGGAGTCTCCGATACAAGAGACTGGAATAATTTATGCTATCAGAATACCGTTCCCGCAGACACGAATGAAGCTCCACGATGCGATTGACTTCGGCTCGCTCCACTTCTAGTGCGAGGGGAGGACTTCGCCCTCGGGGAAGGGGATCGAATGCCACCAGATAAAAGACCCCGTACCCCAACCACGGTCGGCCAATTTCCTGCTGAGATCTCGACGTAAGTAGGCGATCATCAGCCGTGCTTCGGTCGAGTTCGCGCACTGAGCAGCGAGAATACAACGACTCGGAGCACGGACAGAGAGCGGCTTCCTAATCTCAATTTGACTTACCGACAGCTCCAACAATGAGCAAACTTATCTTCGCTGCTATTCTCGTCGCCCTCGTGGCTTGTGTTTCTGCCACGTTCTACGCCGGCATCGGGTACGGTCCCCGCTACAGTTACGGAGTAGGATTGGGCTATGGTGTTGGAAGCTACGGATACGGACTGTCACGTCCCGTCTACTCCAGCTACGGATATCCTCGGGCGTACTACGGGAGCTACGGGTGGGTAAAGAGTGCGACCTCGTACAATATCCACTCCTGGCCATTCAATGTGTATACATTCTTATCACTGGGAAGTCCAATAATTTTTTCTATTCAGGTACGGTTATCCAGCCTACACAGCAATCCCTTACGCTTTCTGATCGACTCCAACACCCGACTTCTGGATGCTTTCCCTGATCGTTATGATTTGTCTCAATCGGCATGACGGCTCTTTTTCGACCCGAAGATTCGCGCAGTGAAGAATTGGAGGAATAAAACTTGGTTAGGACGACCCTTCGACAGCAGACGTTTTCTTCTGTTTTTCCAACCTATGGTTCGTCTTATCATTCGCTCTCGAAGGTCTCTCTCTCTTTTGAGGAATTTTAATCGGAGCGCGAGAATCAAGCCCCCTATGCTGAACGAAATCCTGTCTTCGAGATTTATAGACAGATCGATGTTCTTGGCTCCCGCAAGATGCACGCGGAAGGCTGGGGTTCAGGTTCGAGAGATATATCCACGACGCCGCGCTCCACATATAATTTTGGCGAATGAAGAACTCCCTCGAACAGCATCAAGAGCTCAAGCATCCTCGGGGTGTCGAGCTCAACTCAAAAAAGTCCGGAGCCCGCAGTGGTCGCCGCGGCCCTTGACACTCACTGTCATCTCTTCCTCTCGTCCGCTCGCTCGATCTCGACTCGCTCGAGTAAGAGAAGTCGGAGCGAGAACAAATAATAGCGATGATGTTTTGAGCTGTTGATGAAGATGACTCAGTAGGAGCAGTTGGGCTCGTGTGATTTAATTTCAACATGTGCGATTACCAGTGGTGTTTTAATATCGCCTACTTGAAGGGCACTGTTGAATCAGACCTGACGACAGAAACCCGCTGTGTAAGTGCTCCACGCCAGACTAAAATGGGCGGACGATTACAATTTGTGTAAACTGTTGTGGGACAGGTGGTGAAGTGTGAGTTCACGATGAGAACACTTCTCTCGAATCTCTTGACAAAGTGCAGAGGGGAAGGGGGGAAAGAGGGGGAGAACCAGTGTGAATTAAGACACGAAATCGATTTTATGTCAAGGGTCGCGTTCCTGAAGACCTGAAAGCGGCGGAGGGAACAGCGAGATCCGAAGTGCCGCGGAGGGTTTATTCGACATCGAGGAGGGGGAGGGAGGGTATAGCATGTGTATTCACCGATGGCCAAAGGCAATGCATGCCGGTATAAGTGACTCGAGTTATAAATCACTTCGCGGTATATTAGAAGGGGCACCAAACACCCTGCCCTCCTCTAGACGGAGAGCCCATCTCGGTCCGAGCCCCTCTTCAGCCCGAGTTTACAAGATCTGATTCGAGCTAGATCGTCGCCAGTCGATGTCAGAACAAGGTGTGGATATCATTCCTGCTTGACAGTTGAACAATAACCGTCTCGACATGATCATCCTCTCTAACAAGCGAGCAGACAGGCGAGCAAATAGATCATGTCTTCGGCTCAAGTTGCAGTTTCAGCGACACCGCGCGCTCGGAGCGCAACCGAAGAACCACTGCAGTCATCCATCCGTCTGCCGCGGAGACAGTCAGCCGCATTGTCTGATTGGGACTATCATTTGCTGGAGAGACACGATCTTCGGTTCTCGTGTTTTGTGTGTTGGCTAACGATCGCCGAATTCACTCGACGAACAATATGAGCTCCTAGACGGATCATCGAGCCGCGAACGAAGACACTTTTCATGGGTCCGGGCCCACGAGATGTCATTCTCGCGTTGCGGGCCGTGTGGCATATCCGATCCGGCTCTCCATCCTTGACATTATCTAGCGCTGGATGAGATCTGTCGCCGGTATCGGTATCAGGCAGAAGTTCAAAAAAACACTCGGAGCAGTCTCGAGAAACTTAATCCCAAAGACACAATGGAACGGATAGAGGGCGCTGAGTTGATACACTCTCGGTCTAGACAACCAATGAGAAACACTGAGCGGACGTATGGAGTCGAGAACGATGCGAGCGATTCTCCAGACGTTCGTTTGTCTTCGCAGTCCGAGACCGAGCCTGCAATGTCCTCCTGAGGACGAAGAGAATTTAAATCCATCTGATCCGATTTCTCTGACCGTGGCGATCCGGGGGTGCTCGCGCGGAGATCCTCCGGAAACGTATGATTCCAGCGACATGCTTCCCAAACTCAAGTGAATTCGACGTTTCGCTCCCTATCGCTGATCTTGCTCGAGTCATTCAAAGAGCACTTTTCCGAAACACGGGTCGACAAGTCGAACGATAGGCACGTCTCCGAAAGCTCTGCACGCGAAACGGAGACCCCTCGACGGATCTTTTTGGAGAGGTCTCAGTTCGATTTGATCGTGACGATGAATTATTCTGGCAGGGAAAAGTCCAAGGAAGCCGACGACAGTCCCAAGACAGGTACCGTGTAGCTGGATAGCGGCGTGACCCGTTTGGGAGAGAGCTAGACCTTGGGATGGATACTACGGCATTTATAGGTCCTAATAAATTGAGAATACACTGCTGAAGACACATCCGGAAGAGATATTGGGAGCGGGGATAGAGATGTTGAAGATCGAGATTGAGGGAGTTAGTAAGCGAGCGACCGGCTTGCCGACTGGTGCTCTAAAAAAACCGGAGGTTGCGCCGGAAGGAAGCCGCCAAAGAGCGGAAACCGGCTTTAAATAAGGGCGCCAAACGGGACGTTGGAGAGCCACCGGCCCGAAATAGAGGGCTGCAAACGGAAGTTAGGGGAGACGAGATAATAACATACTTAATGAGTAAATTAGGGCCAGATTAAACATCAACTCTCTTCCGCCTCTTCTACTAAACGCTTTGTAAACTCCTCGAGCACGGCTCGGCGAGGCCATGCACTCAGCCCACGTGCCCGCCTGCCCATAACCGCGCGCTTGCACTGTTGGGCCTGGAAACGAGGGAGGCTCCGAGACGAGAATTCTCGATCAAGAGGGACCATCGAGTCGATGTCACGAACAGATCCCCGTGGCCATTTCCACTCAGATGAATTAATCCCCATCAGTTGAATTTACTGATTCCGCCCTGATCAGGTGAGTTAACCGCGATCAGATGAATTCATTGCATGAATCCGTGATGGCATCGATTTCATATTTGGAGGGGGAACTCAGAGGGAGATCTCTCGGAAAATTCCGCCGTCGGGACGCGGCGCTCCAGGAAGTATCGAGTTTCGTCTCCTTCGAAATAGAGACATTTTCTGAGCCGGTGGCAGAGACTCTGTTTTTCCGCGCGTGATTAACTCAGAATAGCGTTTGACTGTTGGATTCGGTGCCGCTCTATCGGGACAATAAACGAAGTAATTCAATTGGTGATGCTGCTTCCTTGCCTTGATTAGTCTGAGGGAAATGAGTGGGCTAGTGTCGGCAGGGAGCCGCCGCTGTAAGTCGCAGCAAACGACGACGGTGGGGAAGCGGGAGCTCACCCGGACTGGCGGTGTGGATTTATTCTCTCGAACTGCTGCCCTAGGGCGGGATTCTTTTACCGAGATTCCAATAAACTGTTTCTCCCGTTTCTCTCGGAGACCGCCTCAATAAAAGTGCTAATCCTCTTCTCAAACAACCTTTGGGCCGTTCGTGTCTTCAAGAGTTCTGTCTCCTTCGTCGTCGTCGTCGTCACACCCTTCTCTGGGACTAAACGAAATTTCTCCGTTTTGAGCCTTTGACTCTCGACACACCCGTGCAGTTCCGCTTCATAACTCCTCCAACTTGGCTTTTCCTTTCCGCGTTCTGTCCTCGGCCGTGTCACTGATAAGGTGATCAGAGAAAATGCTCATGTGGAGTCGGCGGACTGATTTATCTCTGGGAGTTTCAGTCCGATCGCTCAGCACGTAATATCTCTCCTGTTTCCCGACGCTTACCTAATAACATCAAGAGACGACCGATGTACTTAACGGATCTCGACACCGTTTATTGTTTGATGTTTCACAATATCAATAATTGTTCACGTCAGCAGCTCGAAAAACTACCTACGAAATTGCACTCCGCCATACATATTCAAGCTAGGCCATTGAGTTTGTCCGCATCTGTACATTGATCCTCAAATCAGAGGAGAGGACCGTATCGTGATTCGCCGGGGCCGTCGCCGGCGCAAATTCCTGTACATTGGTTTCGTCATTCTCGCCTTGTGCTAAATCTAGTTATTCGCAACTTCAGGTTCAAGTTTCGGACTTCGGGGAGGCGAGCTCAGCGCCGCCTCGCTCTCGTCCTCGACTTTTCTCCGCAGCAACTCAACAGACGTCTGTTGACTGAGCAGTAGCGGATTCGGCAGACTGTGGAAGGGAACGCCCGCCATGTACAGCAATTTTTGATTCCAGTACGGCAAATGCCAATCTCCTACTCCCGGGAAATGACGTGCCGCCTGCTGGAGCTGAAGTTGATGTGCTGCTACGGCTACAGCAGCTGCTGAGGAAGAAGCCTCCGTGGGTAAGCCATATTGTACTGGACTGTCGCGACCCATGGCCTTCTCGCGTTTTCGATACTTTGCTCGCCGGTTTTGGAACCATACCTGGAATCGGAAGAGGCTGTTTCAGCTGAGAGAGAAAGATTTCGAGATAAGACACAGAGAGAACTCTACGTTGAAAGTGAGCTTCCCGCCGCCGCCCAGAAAAAAAAGCTCTCAATCCTTTCTCGGCGCATCGATCATCGTTCACAGGGATAGATAGGGATGTGTAAGAGCTCTCGGCCGAGCAACTCTTCGAGGACAATTAGCCTAACAGGCAATGATCCTCGACACAATATTTGCTGTCTGGCCCAATCACAAACTAGAGAGCTGGCTGAGGGAAGATGCCTCAACAGATGTCCATCCCCACAGTCAACTTGTCTACTCTCTTTATCTGTCCTCTGGTCTGTCCGTCTGTCTGAGCGTCCGTCCATTCGTCCGTCCGTCCGGCCGGCCGCCTAGCTTCTTGAGCTTACTACTACAAGCGGCTTAGCCCACATTAGCCCATCATCCACAAGAATGGAAGGAAGCAAGCAAGCAAGCGAAAGAAGAGAGAGAGAACATCTTATCCACCGCGACTCAAGTGGCTTGCTTGCTTTCTTCTATTCTTCTGTCTCGGGGAGTTTTCTTTTCGCAGAGTTCTAGTCTAAATAATGTCGTCCATCAGAAAGCAGCTTTCGATCAAGCAGAAACTACTTGTTGTGGAGTTGATCTTCGCAAACCGAGCGAGCGGACGAATGAACAGGAGAACGAACACAATTTCGAGATATTGGCGATCCGAAAGCTGTCGCGTGAGCTAAACGATATGTTTTAATAAGGTCGCCTCAAAACAGCGATGCCCGGAGGTCAGATCTGCTCTGGTGTGAAGTCTGATCAGATCATCATCGATCGATCATAAACAATATTTGAGACAAGTTTACTCTGTGTCCAAATAACCTCAGAGCGAGCAGATGTCGGAATGTAAACACAGTTAGGACTCTCACATCAACACCACGTGTTGTTGTTGTTGCCCGAAGCTACTGATCGTGGGATGACAGAGCGTTTCCGATCGGTCGCCCGCTCGAGCTCTACGACGTCGACCATTCTTTTTCTCAGGTGACACTACTAATCATAACAGAGGATTCCAGCGAAGGGAGAAATGACTGACAAGAAGGAACGCGCATAGGAGTCGGAACCGGGAAGAAACGCGGCTCTCTCACGCGGAATTTGGTCTTTGAGATCGTATACGCGCTGATGGCCACCCACCATCGGACCATCCTCTCAGCACAGCCACGAGAATCCTACTGGAGCTCTCTGAACCATTTGGGCAGGTTTCATTCGATACCGAGCTGGACACTGCACAGGACTCTGACCCAATGCTAGATTTAGTTTGCTGCAGGAGTAGGATGCTGCGCTGTCAGATAACCGGATAAACGCTGAGCAATTGCTCCTCATTTCAAAGGTGAAGTGATTTCCGATCGCAACGAATTCATTTGAACTCGATTATCAGAGAAGGGAACGGAAGCGGGGGACATGGAAGAGAGCTCCGGCCGGGAGCGAGGGAACAAGGGACACCCCAGGCCGGCCGTCGAGAGAGCAGCACTTAGTTTCCCTTCTCAGACAAAACGACAGCGGCGATGACGCTGATTCGCAATGACACTCTATGACAACTCCCACTTACAGCAGCGAACCTTCGGACGCACAGACCGAGAGGGACCATTGATTGGAGCAAGAGAATTGGTCGGAAAGCAACCCACCGAAGCAGACTAAGTGCTATGAAGTTTTTCCAATGGGAAGCCCGGAAGGAGAGCACAAACGACATTATTCCCTCGCTCTTCGTTTCCTATGTTGCGATTTCGATCGTCTGGACGGTCGAAGACGTTGAATCGGTGAGTTCGGCACGATAGGAGATCGTATGACAAGGATAGAGCAGTCCGAGAGGGGGGGCGAGGGCGGGGAGGGCAACGAGTTATCGCAATGCGAATCCGAAAAAAGGCTCGAACTAGGACTAGCTGCTTCCGCAGCGCTTGGCGCGAACCCGGTAGAAGCCGTCCGGGCGGAGCGGTCGCCAATCCGTGGAGCCGCGACAAACAGCCATGGAAGATTGACAGTCGGAAATGTTCCCTCGGGTTTGCGAGGACACCTCTATTCTATCACCTTGTTTCACTGTAGGATTCGTTCCCGATATCGAATCAGAGGAAACTGGTCCCCGCTAGGGAAACTCCGCTCGGCTGGCTCTTGTCAGTCCGATTCACGCGCCGGCCGAGTTGAGAAGATGGCTCCGTTGCCGTTCGTAAACCGAATAAGACGACCGGCAGTAAAGCTAAGAAAGCAGACGTGGGGACGGCCTTTGGCGAAGGTAAGCTGTAAGCTTCGAAAGCCAAGACAGGGTGGAAGACGACAGCGCGACTGGGGATGGCAGGATGGGGAAGAGAGGAGGGAAAATGTCGGCTGAAGCCACTTGTCGGAAACACTTCACTCGAAGAAGATCCAGTGCGAGACTTTCGGATGGAGGAGATTACTTCAACGAAGTTCTCTCCTGTACTCTTCCGCCTGCTCTTCAACGCCATGTCCTGCTCTCAAACTTAATCGTTCTACGCTTTTCCCACCAACCGTCGACGATTGACATGTGGTGGTTAGCGACTCAGATATATGTTCCGAGTCTACGGTCACCGGACTGAATGAGGGGTCTACTGACCGGTGGCGCTTCGCAATAGGGTAAGAAGGCGAGACTTGAAATCTCTTCGGGTAACCCGCAATGCTCACCTGAACTCTGGCTTCGCTCAAATCCAAACGTAGAGCGAGTTCTTCTCTGGTGAAAACGTCCGGATATTGGGTCTTCTCGAAAGCTCTCTCGAGCTGGTGCAGTTGGTAAGTAGTGAATGTTGTCCTGCTGCGGCGTATCTTCCGCGAAGGTTTGTCGTTCAAATCATCGTGGAAACTTCTCTCATCTTCAGAGGATCGTGTCACAGGTGAGACGGCAGGCGGTGAGAGGACCTCTCTCTCTTCTGCAGAACAACAGGCTCAATTAGATTCGGAATTCGAGTCCTTTCGACGGCCAATAGAGCGGAGGAAGGATTCGGCTCTGACGACTCAGGGCACGAATCTCGAGGCTCTGAACGTGCACAGAGACATTGAGAGCTTGTTTGACACCATATACCGCTTTCGTTGTCTGCGATTGTGACGGCGGGAGCTCAGAAGCGAACGAGAATGAATCAATTATTACACGATTTCTCCTTTGAGAGGATTCCGTCAAAGAGTTGTCAAGAGTCTTCTCCCTGACGGATAGTGCCGGATTTGAGCTCAAATTTTTGATTCCCCAATTGAATTAGCTTGACGAGCGGCGTTTCTGGACCTCTTCTCCACTTCCCCCATATAGGAGTATACTTCCTGATTATCCAACACAGACAACGGGAGCAATGATGCCGTTGGAGCCGAATCGTACCTCTTGGTTCTTTGCAATCTAAAGTATATGGCTCTACTTGCCATCGAGAGCTCTTGAGTGCGGATGCGCGAGTCGAGCTCAATTATAAATGCTAACCTTTTTTCGGTCCGCTGAAGTCAAGCACTTCATGTTCCGGAGAATGTTCAACAGGCGATTTCGAAGAAGATTTCTTCAACAGTTCCTCAATCGAATAGAAAGCGAATCGCGGCTGCTGATTCTGCGTTACTACCACACCACTCATGGTCCCGCTCGTGGAAAACCGAGGCAAACAAACACGGATGTTGAAACCTATCACACTGCACCGAAAACTCGTGGTACGGAGAGCGAAATTTCAATCAGACTTCGTAAAGTGGGTGCACACATACAGAAGGATCACCCGGGCGAATGAACGATCGACCCACCGACTGCGTGGCTACGAGAAGCTCAATGTTAGCTACAACTGTCGGTGAATTCGAACTCGGTGAGTTGAGAGTGAGTTGTCTCGGAGTCTTTTATCTCCATCCTCTAAGGGCGGTCTCTGAGCTCAGCTCCGCCTCTGGACTCCATGCTTGGCGAGGACGAGTGGAAGGGAACCAGATCTGGACTCCGGCAACTGCAATGAGCCTAAATCATCAGTCGAATAACATCATGTTCCCGGAGGAGAAGGATGATGATGATAATGTTGTTAAAACCAATTTGTTTCAGCACGGCGCTCGGGAACAGCGAGAATTCGATTCTTCCACTTGCTTTGCATCGGCTCCCTATATTGTTCTTTCGTTTTGAGTTCGAGGCAGGGTATATCTTAGACATTCAAAGACTGATGATCCTGTAATTGAATTCTGTTCTGCCCGCAATCGCTGATTCCCCACAAAACGGGGAACACGATAGATTCGGAACGGGAGTAGATACGATTCAGCAAAAGATCTGATCTGAAGCCCGAAATTCCAGACTCATTTCCTTTTCCCTTGCCTCCCACCTGACCGCAAAGTTGGAGATTGTCCGAAAGATGTAGATCGGCGTTGTTGCTCCTAGTTCTCACTCGGGCTTGCGACTGTAAGCGACGGCAGCGGATTCGGGCGCAAAGCGAGCGACTTCGGAGCGTCAAGTTGCATGTGTGTTGCGCGAGGAGCATCGGTATTGACAGCTTGCCTCGAAATCCATTCGATCGGTATGAACGAGTAGCTGCGCGAGATCGGAACTCCCGTGGAATCTAGCGAGGCGGACAACAGATCCACTGGACTCCCTCCTCACCGATTCTACTCCGCGGGAAAACTGCCCAGGAATGAGCTCAAGTAAGGGCTCGTCGACATTGCCTCGGTGGGATAGAACGTCAAAGGGGCTACCTAGTTCAAATCATACGAGGCCCCGTCGAGGCGTTCTTAGCCCAAAGGTTTGTTCCAAGTTCGCTTGCCAAAGTTGCCTTATTCCAAGAACCCGTACCGGGGACTCCGTTATAGAATCCCAGCCCGGGTCCTGATATATCACCATTCCGCACTCAGTTCGGATGGACCTAAGCCGAACGCGAACAATATTCGGAGGATCAGGACCTGGCTCGTAATCATGCACCACGCGAGTCGTATAGGTCGATAAACCGCGGAGCGATTCCACTAGAAGCCTCCATCCGTTTGCGCTTCGAAGCGGGTCTCGAGTCTCCTCTGACGGAGAAAATTCCTCGCTGAATCTCGAACCTCATGAGGGAAACCAATTCAAGGACCATTCCATCTATTCCATACCGAAAGCGTCAAGAATCCAGATACAGTGCGCCCTCGTTTTCGCGGTCAATTGGTTTCGAGGCCTTCCGCGAAAATCGAATTTCCGCGAATTTGAAGTCCCTTTTTTGAGAACTCCTAATTTTTGATGAAATCTCGCCGATTTCTCCCGGGACCTCCATAAACTCTCACAACATCCGCGAAGAGCAGTTGATCGCAATGACCGGGAGGATATTATTGTTATCCACATACGTGTATCCGTGTATGTACATATGTTTTAGAACGAGGGCCGCGAATTTTCGAGACCGCGGGTATGATACCGCGAATAATCGAGGGCTCACCATCCACCATCCTGCGAATATCAAGACCGCGGAAATCAAACCGCGAATAGTCGAGGGCTTACTGTACACGCAGTAGGTACAAATCTCGAGCTTCTCTCGAAAATAAAGCAACAATAAATCGAGCACGAATAGTGCCAACGCTCAGTCGGGTAGACAGCAGTTTCCACGCGATTTTCCCAGAGTACATCGATCGGTGTCTGTCCTTCTGCCCATAATATATTCACTTGCGTTGGCAAACCCTCATAAATGAGGATAAGATCCCTCATACCGGTCCTTGCATAATCCCGACACAGGCCCCCTAGGTGCCACTTGCACATTACACACATCATCACATCAGGGCGACGGGACAATTTTCCCTCAGCTGGAAGTCGGTTAGATCGTTTAGTATGTAAATGTTCAGTACAATGCTCGATGGGTGCTTCCTGTGGGTCTTCTTAATGTTGCAACCACAAAAATGCAGTTTGTCGCCGCTGCTCCGATCGCTCAGCCGCTCTCTCCGTTGTTCGTTCACTCGATCGCTCGCTTGCTCGCTAGTGGCTCGTCTGATTGTCTACCTGAGACCGAAGCGAGCTTCCCGGATAGACGAGGATCCAGTCTGCCAGATCTCGCTGTAGATTAGTCCCTCGATGAGAAATTCGATAATCACACAGAATGTACTCGTTTCATAGCCAGTCAACTAACACTGATCTCTGCCTCGAATGAGAGGTCTGGGACCATCGGAAACCGAATTCAGAGGCGATGGCTGATCGATATAACGAGTGATCAGACACAAATGAAGACGATTTACGTCCTCGCGCTCTTCACGTCGCGGATTCGAGCGTGAGTGGTCCGACCTACACTTCTGAGCCGCTCGCCAAGAGAAGCCTTGTCTTCTCTCGGATTGAAACACGGAAATCCCCGTGTCACTCTTATTGTCCAGCGGGACAGATTCCCTGGGAACTCGCTGATGACTCTCCATGGAATAGCGAGGACTGGCGAAAGAATACATAATAATCAGAATTATGGAGTAGATGTTTATGTCCTGAGGAGCGCACATCTGTCAGCCAGCCGACAGAAACCAGCCAAGCTCTCTTTCTGACTGTTCTCACTCTCTCTCTGTGAAGGGTAGAGCTAATCTCCGAGATACGATCAGAATGTCGTCAGTTGATCAGAGTGGCTATTGCCCGCCTGACCGACCGCCTGGCCGAATGTAGTTTGCAATTCAATCCGCGAACGGCCTTGAAGATTAGGCATCATGATTGTGCGACATTATGCCTTGCTACCAAGCCATAACAATGAGGCGTCACCAGCCGCCTTTGGCCTCTTACGCAGCTGGAAAAAAAACGCGCGACAAACTAATCGCCGAAGCTCCGTGGTCGATGCGCTCGTCCGACGACGCCTCGATGACAGATCCATCGTCGAAAGACAGCCATGGAGAGGGAAGAGAGTCGGGAACTTCCCGTGGACTCCGTAGACTTCAAATCAGGACTTCGATTCGGCAGGAAAAGCCCCGAAGCCGGGGCGAAACCGAATCAATTCCTGAATAACGGGCGCGCTGCGAGGAGAATGGATCTATTGAAGGAATGAATTCTGCAGCTGACATTTCGACATCCGCACGCTGCGCATTCGATTGGCCACCGATCTGAATTTTCTTCACCGCTATCTCTGCACTCGCAACCACCTCCGCCAGCCGCGAGTGAAACTCGACCGTAGAGCCAGCCAAGCGCATTTTGCATAAACATACCTAGATTGGGCCGATCATACTGAGTGAGATGGACTCCTGCGCTTGGCAGATGGAAGCGATTGGAAAACCCGAACTCCGGGATCATGAAATAACCGTATGATGAGATTCCGATGTCGGTGCCGCAGAGTCTGCCCTGAGATCCCGAGTAGGGCTCAATGAGATTACGCCTGAGGAAAAAACCTTCCGATATGCATGGGCATGACTTCATTCATCGGTTTGTTGCCAGGGGTGTCGTCTCTCATGTTGCCTGAGAACCAAGGCATTCCAGAGGACGCTCACGGGCCGCATCGCCGTGAGAGCTTTATTTTATAGCTCTCGACGGGAGGTTGAACGGCAAAATATTCCCGGTAGTGGTCCCCTCGGAGTGCAGCTTATCAGTAGGTGAGCCTTCTCGAGCGAGCTCTCTTAAATGGCGACAGGTCGCTTGTTGTGGAACCTTGATTTAGAGTTAGCACAAAATATATTTAATTCACGCACGCCGTAAAAGCTAGCGGCCTCGTCGGTGGGAAATCTACGTTGCCGTCCGTAACTTGGAATTAAGTCATGACGTACAGATTATCAGTGAGGATGCGCGGTCATCACGGCTCCATACAGATAATTTGTGATCGCACCCAAAAGTTGTAGCGTTGGTGCCCTCCGCGTGGTCGTGCTCCACGGGAGCTCTCCGGATCCTTTTAAGGGGAGTATCTGGCCCGTATATGCTCTGGTTCCAGACTTCTTCCACGGGGCGACAATTTCTGGAGCCTGGAAGCGAAGGCCCCGGGATAGAGGTTCGTAGTGATAGTCCTGCAAAGAGAGCGATCCCGTCATCGAGCGTTCGTGAGGCATTGCTGACTCCGGAATACTCGCACGATTCGGCTTGGGCGCGTATTTGACAGCTGCACGTGGGCCGCTCTAATCACATTGATGGTGGTTTAATGACGCTAATGTATTGTCTGTTGTTCAGGTAGCCTGAAAGGCCTGCCGCCAACTAAAGAGGAATGAGTTTATTATTTATTTTACTATGCGTCCTCCGCTTGTGTTCATTGCTGTTCGTCCATCCGTTTGTCCAATGTAGTACGTGTTTCGGAGTTCCAATCTTCGCGGAGTTGCTCAGCCGAGCAGGCAGCTGACGTCGAGACTTATTGTTCCGCCGCGTCGGCTTATCGTGATCGCGGCTGCCGACT
This sequence comes from Galendromus occidentalis, assembly GCF_000255335.2. Classification (NCBI taxonomy): domain Eukaryota; kingdom Metazoa; phylum Arthropoda; class Arachnida; order Mesostigmata; family Phytoseiidae; genus Galendromus; species Galendromus occidentalis. The sequence continues at coordinate 1,019,531 of NW_003805465.1, forward strand.
CCGTGGGCTTCGACGTTGCATTAGCTGCGCTCTATCCGTGTCACGCAGCCGCACAAAATGTGATTATGTTGTGATTAGCGAGGGCTATACATCTTCCATTGATAAGTCGAGGCGACGCTGCGAAAACTGTTGTGAGCGAGGAATACGAAGCAACTTCGGAAAACATACGGACGCATCGCACAGGCCTCGAAGCGCATAGAGACTCACTAGGCATCATTCCGGCCACGGAGAAATCTGAGTTGTATTCTTCCCGATGGAGCTCGATCCCTGAAGATTCACCTCATATTAATTCAACGTTCTCTTTAATTGCGGGAGTCGGTATAATCAGAGCATTTGTGCGGCGAAAGAAGACGGTGCGGCTGAATTGTATCGGACGAAAAAAATAAAACATTGAATTATGCCTCCCTAATTAATCAGATACCAAGATGCGATTCGAGTAAGGACCGAGGCTCGGGACGGAATGAATGTGAGAGACGCTCCCCAGCTCAATGAGTTGCAAGAAGATTTTTTCGCCTCTGAAATAGTGATTCAACCCGATCACTCGATGCACGGTGGAATTCTCATCCTGAAAAAGCGTCCTTTGCATGGATCGAATCGACCAAAGCTCAGATTTCATGAGGCAGGAGAGGAACTGTGCTGCCAGGCAACCTCTCTCCTCTCCCTGAGAATGTCAGCGATGACCGGGAAATCTTCATCTTCTGATTGATACCTTGCAGAGCTCAAAGCATGAGAGACACCGAGGGTACCCAACTCCTCAGGTTCCAGACTATCTCTCAGCGGAAAGAAATGAAAAACTTGGAAGACCGTCCGAAGAGCTCAAACTATCTTCTCAGCTCTTCAAGTCCGTGACTTGTGACGATTGACAGTTGGAACTTCGACTTGTCGTCGACGGAGAATCCCTCCTTAAAGTCACGATCGTTCCGCTGCATGGTTGGAGCAATCTCCAGTGCGGACTCACAAGGAACACTCTTTCGACTCTTTTCGAAGTCAGTTCCCTGCGTATCTCTGCCGGGAAAGTGGGACTCGCAGAATCATGTGAAGCTGACATGTAGGTGTGAAGTTTCCTCGGAGCTTCTTCCGTTACAGCGAAACACGCCTCCAAAAATAAATCTCTTGCTCGCTCGGTCGCTCGCACGAAGAGACACCACCCATGTCGCAGGCTGTCTTCTTCGCTTGCCTGCCTGGCTGACTGGTTGGCTGCTCGCTGTTGATAGAGGATAAATTGTATTTGAAAAATTAACATTGTAACTCTCGCCGGGTCTTTGTCGCTTTATTTCTCTCTCTCGAAAACTCTCGGTCTGGGCCTACCTCTCGTACACTATGTACGGCAGCGTTTGTCTGAGAAGCTCCTGCTGAGCGAAAATTGCTTGTATCGATCGACGGCCATCCAGACATGGCTTTCGCTAGCCCGCTCGCCAGTTCCGATCCCGCTGAGCGAACGAGCTTCGCGCTCTATGTCCAAATATCGGCGGCTTTGCATTCACAGCTCCAAAGTAGGAATCACCCCCTCGATTATGAGAGATAACCTAATGGCCGGGCTGAGGCTCCCCAGGGTTCGCAACCCGAAGGTTACGCAGCAGATCAGTGACCGTACTTGATAGTCGTCCCTGCCCGAAATCTGCGAACGCCGGAGATATTTCCGAAGTATTTCACCTCCGATCGCATGTCGACGGGAGAATAACTGGCTAGGAATTTAGCGACTCCCGAGAGTCGACGTTCACGATCTCTCGTAGAACGGAGCGGGGAATTGAGCTCGATTTTCGTTAATACTTTGCTCCGAAGGTCGGAACTTCCACCGAGCGGAGTTAGAGCAATTTTTCACTTCGCTACAAAGAACGTGTCGCACGCCATACTCTCTTCCTCTTGTAACTAGTTCGTTGGACCGTATCAAATAATTAGGTAGGTTGTTGCAGCGCGCTATACTGACATTGTTTCCTCCACCTCGAGGATGTATGTAGTGTGCCTCAGGTGCTCCATTCAGGACTTGAATAGGAATTTCCGCCCTCTCGAAACTCGGTTCGGAGGGAATCATAGACACGATGGTTTCAAAAGTCATGAATCGATGATGATCGCAAATTGCAAACCCAGGTCGGTCGCATACCGAGGAAGCTCATTGAGCTGAAGAGGACCCATCCGGACCCAGGTTTCCACGACTTGGTCGACGCTCCAATCGAAGACGCTTCTGTATAGTATCGGAAATGCTTTAGTATTGTATCATGCGGGAATCGCGGTGTTTTTACACGGGACTAGCACCGTCCCAGGCGACGCGTGACGGCCTCCGCTTCTCAGGTGTTTGAGAGTGGACGCGAGCCCTAGATGTTAGATCAACCTTAATGACTCTTGATTATCATGTTAATATCGATCCCGGCTCGAGGAGATCGCAAGTCGTCACAGACACTCTGAAAACTCGATGAGTTCCAGGAGTTCGAGGGTTTCGGCCAGAGTTCCTCCATTGAGCATCGAGATTTGGGAACGTTGGCAGCTCCGGCCCCACCCCGACAGAGACCGATGCTGTGTCGAATTCGGAGGTCGTATTCCGATCCGTTGTTGTCCGAGGCAAGGCTTTCGATTGGGTGATTGTCGTAAGCAGACCAGGCGAAGGGGCAGCCGGTCGATCCACTCTCGAGAGACGGAGATTGGCGTTTGGAAGAGAGGTGCCGATGGGTGGCCGCCGTGCTGTTAATTCCCTCCATGGTGACAACGTTGATCGAACACGATCAGCCCGTAATTCTATTGATCACGCGACAAAATCATCCGTTGCGACGTGTCGCTAACATTGTTACTTCATTCAATCAGTGCCGGAACGAATTACCGACGTCGCGCCGATTAAACAATTTGCAGACGAATAACTTCGTTCCGACTCGGAGAACAAATACTTTGGTGCGACTGACCGCTGCGCTCTGGCGACGACCGAGTCCCCGTATAGAAGACGAGTCGGCTCGATCTGGAGGAATTGCTCTCAACTCCTCTTGAGGGAGAAATTTCGAAAAAGCAAGCTTCGAACCTCCGAGAATCCTTGACTCTAGGAATAAATCATCCTGGGGGCCCTATGGGTTCCGAGGTTAGAACGATAGCGCTTATTTAATTCTTAATTCCTGGCATGTATTTGGGAGTATTTGCTGGAGGGGGTGGCTCCAACCTCTTGGCGCGGATCATCGTAGGGCAAGTCGACGGAAAGGTTGCAATTCTCAAGGATAGAACCGAGAATTCTTTCGAATTACGATTCTCGATCCTGCAAGGACGATCAACCGGCGTCTCGGAGTCGATGCCAGGGAGGGATTGCCATCACATCCGTCTGATCTGGTGATCAGCTCGCCATGGGGCCTGTCTGGTCGTTCGTTCGGTGTGCTACTGCTCCATGAGGAATATCATTCGTTCGGGACGGCGGAGCCTCAGCCAAGCATTTTGGCAAAATACCGAAATACGGGTGGTTAGGAGCCTTGCAAATCCCTCTCTGCTGAATCACCGCAAAACAGAAGCGCATCATTTCTAGGAAGTCTGACCTACGAAGGCATGAAATCGGAAAGACCTTCTTTGCATGCCTGTGTTCGCTTTTTATTCAAGATCCCTCAACTGGTTTCGTTCGGCATATATCGAACACAACCGATCGACTTCAATTCACAAACATCCGCGCGATACTCCGGTGCTGAAGTCAGAGCGTCATGTTTCTCGGCTTCGATTAGAGTTTCATAACAAGCATGTACACTTAATGTATATTCACAATTTGTAAAAGGAGGCTCTCGGCGGAACCTATCGCCGACACGACGGATTTATGCGCTCCACGAAGTCGCGAAATCATTAGCTGCGCTCAGTAATCGTCATTCTGCGCGTTATCAAAGAGAGAATATTGCAAGAGACCGCGTTCACGCAGCGTTCTGATTCTTCGGTCCTCTTGATCCTTCTTCGCTCTGAGATCTTCTCGCTGAATTTCGATGATTTCATCTATTCCGACTTTCTGGAGTCCGACCAAGCCCTCGCGGCTCTCCTCATATTCACCGAGGAGAACGACGTTCTCGCCTCGCACAATGAAGACTCCTGGAAGGATAGAGGGACCGAAAGTTATCTCCAATGGATTGGCAGGAGCCCCGGAATCCCGTTCGAAAGGGGATGCCTTCAATGAGAGAAGATCCGCATAGAGGGGCTGTTTTATCATTGCCGCCTTCTCTCTGCGAAATGATGACCACTGGATGTCGGTCATCACTTGTATATTATTACAACACTATTACTTGAAATCACCCCATGATGCGCAGTCATAATTATTCATGATCATCTATGATCATAATTGAAGGAGGAAGAAGAGGAATTATTCACGGCACTTTCCGCCCATTTTTCGGCTATGTACGAGGGATCGCCAGAAAATACCGAATCCCTTATCCTCGCGCTCCTAAGGAAGCTTCAGCGACGATCAAGGTGTTGGTGTCAGGCCAGCTACTACGCTCTCGAACCATGAGTACGCGACGGCCGGGCCCGGCCGTGAATTCCAGGCGATTTCTCTAGTAGCATTCATCGATCGGTCCCAGAATATGACCCTGGCCAGAGTCAGCCACTGAGGTCACTCTTGGACAAGGACTCTCAGGTTTCTTTGGTTTGAATTCAGTGTAACTAATATATCGATTGAGCTCTCGCTAATGAAGGCTGGACTTCGAACGAGATTCCATCGTCCCTTCCGCAGAGGTGGGATGTCGACGTCTAGCTTTCACATCGGGCGTATTCGATTTAGGGGAGCGAAGAGCGGCTCTGCTGCATCTCACGCATGGACTTCCGATTCTCCATCTGCATGGCGAGATCCGGTAGTGGCTTCAGTTTAGGGGGAAGTCTCCGAATGAAATACCCGAGCAAGCGCTTCCGATGTTATGGAGACCCCGAGATATGGCGTGGACCTACCTCTTGGAATGTCACCGTATTTCTTCCCTACGTGTATTCTCTCAATAGTTCGATGGAGCACCAAATTCGCGAATTGATCGATAGATCGAAGGATACCGATCAGAACTCGGCCATCGCGGAGTAGTACCATCAAGGTTTTATCCAAGTCTTCAAGAAGAGAAACTGTTCCTGGCAAGTATACATTGCTGCCGAGCGACGATCCTGACGGCGCTTCCATCCCTGGAATTCCGGAAGATTTCTATGAACCCTAATATTTCGACAGGCACTCGAGGTGGCGTTGAACAAGCAAATCGACCGAAGATTCTCGCAATAGCTGAAGCCCGGGGAGATTTCAATTCAGACTACTGATCGCAAATCGAGAAATCGCTGCGCACAAAGATCCATGAACTCACTCGATTTTTTTCGCTGAGCGGCAGAAGATGTACTTTAATCAGACACTCTTGACACCGGCCTCCAAATACGTCGGTATAGCCTCCTCCGCGGAACTAGGCAGCTATTGAAACGTTTCTCCCCGAGAAGAAGCGAATGATGGGTCCTCCGGTTCGAACCTTTGTTATTGTTTATGTGGCTCGGAGAGAGAAGACCGCGAGGATTGCTGGTGTCTGACGAGTTAAAAATCTGACTCGTAGGGTCGTGTGTCGGGAACGTGGCACGGCCGTTCCGATGTCGTGAGACGCCGTAATAATTAAGCGTACTCTCTGAGCGAGGACCGAGCCCCCCCCTCACTAGTTGCAGGAGAACGGAGAATAGGGCCTATATGGTAGAGAGAGGGATCCTCTTAGTGCGGGAAAGCGAAGAGAATGATGCTCGTGATCTTTCATAGGACTTCGAGTGAGACCGGGCGGTTGCCTCAAATCATATCCGCGAAAAACCAGAATGCATTGAAGGTTGAATCAAATCAAATTGAAGGTAGCATCGGGTTTAGGATTCCGCAGTAGCCCGTTCGATTCTCCGCATCCGTCATGCAGCGACGCGGTATATATCGACCGAACGACCGAGTATCGTGAGTCAGCCACTGCAACGTCCAGCTTTCCGGCCTCCTCCCCGTGAGATTCCTGGTGGCTACGCGAGGCGGAACGGAGGCTAGGCGGAGAGGCATACCCACGAGAGGGAATTGGACCACGGCTGCGGAAAGATCCGGATGATTGAATGCTGGGCGTAAGCACCGATCGCATCGCATTCCGACCCATTCGGATAGAGAGGAGCAGGACATGGACGCGAGGTATGCGAAGCGTCTTATTCCTCGCTCGCTGGTCGGCGCATTTCAGTAATCATATTCTTCTAGCAATAGCTTTCCTGCATCGAGAACGACGAAGCGGATGCAGGACGATGTGGGTTCCTCCGAGATCGCCGAGAAGTCCCGAAGCACCAGGAGACACGAGTCCTTTCCGAATCGAACGCTGAAACTTACTCAAAAGATTCGCCTTATCTTCTGGCACTGAGAAGAAAAAATACGCAAGCCGCATCCCGGGGAAGTTTAGAAGTCGGCCTCTGCCTCATCAACTGAGGCGAACTACAATTGTCTAGACGCCGAACCATTGTGCGAGAAAAAGATGCTTCCGTCTGCCAGGCTCGGGGTCGTGCTCGCTTCGATCGTGTGTCTTATCGTCAGCGCAGTTCTACTCATCTCATACTGGATTCGAATCGAGCAAATGTAGGTTGCGTTCGAGGCCTCGCTGGAAAGTGAAAATTCTGCTCGAACTTCATTTTTCAGGCGCAATTTCCCCATTCTCAGACGTTACGCGGTCTTGATCGATGTCGGGCTCACAGAGCACGTACACGTAGCTGTCTTCACGTTCAGGAACGCCTCGAGTATTCTCCTATTGGACTCCCTGTCGGAATTCGCTGTGAAGGACCACTGGTTCACCTTCCAGGATCCTGGAGTTTTCGCGTGAGGAGCGTTCTCAGTCCGACTGCGGATGATTCCTATCGCACCCTAAGCATTTCAGAGATATGGAAGGAGAGATAATCATTTATTCGAGGTCCCAGACAGGCATGCCTTGGATGAGGCGGGGTCAATCGTGCCCCGTGGAGAGCGTGAGCGGACGCCTTTGAAACTTTACACTAAATTCAAACCCTCCCCAAGTTTATCTCGGAGGACCGTCAAATTTCTCGCTGGCTACGGGTACTCAGAGAATCATGGATCGCTGATCGTGAATTGTAGGAAGGTAGACGGTGAGACATGCCGTGTTCTTTATTTTTGCTCGAGCCGCGAGGTCAGCGGGATTTCAAGGTGCACGTTTCCCTACGCGATGAACCAAAGAATTCTTTCCATACAGTCGCCTTGAGCTGGCTCAGCTTGATGGGTCTACTGCAGAAAAACATTTTCGACACCCGATCGGTGGCGATACTCTACCACGACGACCGGGGCGCCGAATTCGGTCACCTTGCGTTCGTTGAGGAAACCTGTAATTTGACCCTTATCCCGATGACGTCACCTTACGGGGACTTGTGCCTCACTGCCAAGTCAACCTTAATCAGGTGGAGAGACCGATCGGAACGAGCCTGGATTGACGCCTGTGTTCACGGTACGGTTCGCGTACCAAACCTCGACATCGAGCCCGATGAGGAGCGAAAGCCAGAGCTCTGGCGCTGTGCCACCATCTCTTCGGAGTATACGAGAAACATATGTGAGGATATCGGCTTCATACCTCCTCATGTGCATGACATATACGTTTTGGAAAGAGCTCTCCAAGCCGCGAGTATACTGGATCTCAATGGTAGAGAGATAGAGCTCTCGCTCACCAATATCAGGCCGAAGTTCGAAGAAGGTGAGGAATGCTCCGAGTCGCACCCGACTCGGAGCCTAGGGATCTGCATGTGACAGATCCCTATCACATGCATATTCAAAGAGATAACTCTGGCTGACTGAGTAGTGAAATTCTGCAGTGTGTCGCAAGAAGCCACGCCCTGGTGGTGTTTTCGATTGCGCCAACCTGGCTTTCCTGGGTAACTTGATCGAGTGCTTGGTGATTGACGGGAAGGCGAGATTGGTCGTAAGTTGATTGTATGCAGTAATTGTATGCAGCGTGGGTATGGTGACGATCGGAAAGGGAAGCTCCGGGCATTGGAGATTTTCAACTTTCCTCCACCAATCGACGGATAGTGCTCAATTTCGGAGCTTTAGCACTTAGCTTGGACATAATTAAGCAACTCATCTACTCGATGGCACGATCGATACATGATGATGGTTGAAGCATGCTGCCTGGACATCAGGAACGAGTAGCCTGTCTTCCGAATTGCTTTGCTACAAATTCCAGGTTCCTGGAGAATACGGTGGTCACAGAATCGACATGTTGCAAGGCGCAGCGTTACAAGCAGTTTTCAGAATAAATCGCATACTCTGATGCAACTCTTTTTCCCCCCCCCACTCGGACGTCCGATCCTCCCCCGTGGGCTTGGAGGTCTCAGCTATGGGTGGGCTTTCAGCACGGAATTATTCTCCTCAGGAACCTCAAGTCATGCTGCTGCTCCTGAAGACTCATCACAGAGAATGGCTCAAGAAAAGTGTGAGAAACCATGGCCATCGGCCTCGGCCTTGCGGATTTCGATGGACCCTCTGAGGAGGGGCCCCGATTCCCGCTCATTTTTCTCCAAGGTGCAGCGTCCGGGGGCTTCTGCAAGCACTCCGAGATGAACACCGCAGCACCCCCGCCCCCTCTCCATCAGGGAGTCCTCGCAATCGGCCGACTGCCTGCCTCGGAGGCGCATTCCGGAGTCACCCGACGGGATGCAGCTCTTCGGTCGGAATGTTGGCCATCTGGACCGTGCCAGCTCGACGCAGATCGACAGCGATTCTTCCGGACACGGAGCCGGCTGATTGAGCTGGCGATCTCGCAGCTTTCGAACTGGTCAAGCTTTTTTTGAGTTTTTTTTCTTTTTTTTCGGGCTGATCCTCGCAGCCAAGCTCTAACGTCCC
>NW_003805465.1:1028353-1071406 GCF_000255335.2 Galendromus occidentalis
AGAGCAAATGCACCCAGGAGGATCAAGGCCGAGTACCTGCATGATTGAGCTGGCGATCTCGAAGCCTCGCGTCTCCAGGACCGCTCAAGTTATGACTGGTTGAGAACCTCGGTACTGACGCACGATGGGGAACGTCTTGCGGAGGATACTCTGATGGTTGCCCGTCTCCTTCCGTCATATTCGGTCGTGGAGTCGAAGCTACGGGACCCCCAGTTTGTCTTCCCGTATCTTTATACATAGGTCGTTCCGAGCTCGGCCGATCGCTCACTCCTCGCCGCGGCGCCCCGACTCACATTCACAATGTCGAAATGATCGAGCACGAGCTCAACGAGCTTTCCGATGCGCCGCGCCGTGAGATCCGGTCAGAATTTCGCGAGAAATCTCGACTCCTGCGGCTCGCCCCGAGAATCTCTTACGAACAGTATTTCGATGCAGGAAAAAACCAAGATAATCCGACGGCATCGCTTCCACACATCTCGCTCTCGACAAGCTCAATATTCAAGACTCGACTCCCCGTCCACCGACTACCGGTGATTTTCCGCGAGGCTCGATCAGATTCAGTGCGCGCGCACTTGACATCTACGTTTCCGTCGTCTGCTCCAATACGAAAACAAAAAACTTCATCCGCGATCTCCAGGCTCGCGAGTCGTGAACTCTCTAACTTACGAAAATTAGTTTTTCGAGTTCACCATACGTCAGGCTCTAGAATCGTTCCACGATGTTGAGAAGAGTCCTCACGAGCTCAATAAATGGTATCGTCAAAAACAGTAGACAGTTCAGCGCCGCCTACGACGCCGATCCGAAGACAACAGTGTCTTTTCTGCAGAGAGATAACCGTGAAGTACTGCTGGTTGCGAGCTACACGTAAGTCACCACGAGAGCTGATCACATCGAATATGTTTGCTCATTGCTCCAACCCGATCATTCTTCCAGAGACTACGGCTTCCGACTGACCAACGATGGTTTCGTCTTGGGGCCCATAATCCTGTTTCCACGCTCAGTGCTCCATTGGAACGTCGCTGGTGTGCAAGACATCACTCCGGAGTCGTTAATTTTATTCTCCAAACTAGAACCCAAGCTCGATGTGGTCGTCATAGGATACGGTGAGACGAGGATGAGTTCCGACAGCCCCGAGTGTCCGAAATTTAGTTCGATACGTCTTGTACTCATAAAATTACATCCGATCTTACTGTCTCTAATGAACTTCCAGGCAATCGAGGGGCTGCGATGATATCACCCGAAGTTCGGAAGTTTTTCATTAAGAATAGAATCGGCATGGAGTTCGTGTCTACCGGAGATGCCATAGCAACTTTCAACTATCTGAATGGCGATGGACGACTGGCGGGAGGCGCGTTCTTACCGCTATCGAGCGTGCGGAAAGACACAGAAGACTACGCTAGGCTCGAGGCCAAGAGAAAGAAATTCTTAACGGACTGATGAGCGATTGTTGAGGCATTGTAGTTTCGGTGCTAGGATTTGTGGAACTATTCAAATGAAAGTTGAGGTTCGAATATCCAGTCTCGGATTTTATTCCGGGAAAATATCCCGGATATCCTGTGGCACAACGTTTCAGTCACGGTAAAAGAATCACGCTACCCCGATCAGATCCTGTGAGGGAGCAGGGGCGCGAATAGGCGTCTTTCTCTGCCCCTGACAGCTCCCGACCATGGTGCTAAAGTACGTGCTCCGACGCGGATCATCCAGGAACGAGGATCGTGGCATAGGTCTGGGCTCTCGGCCATGATCAGTTTATTGCAAAGTTCGGAGCCATTCCTGACAGGGATCAGTCTTCAGCCCACAGCGTTGCTGACCTGAGCAGCGACACCGAGGATCGAATCCGGGAAGGGAATCGGGTTTGAGGGCAATTGGCTCTGGATGTCCGGAATCAGGCCGACGAGAGTCGTAGTTGTGAGATAAGGCTCCTTGACTTTGGACGACTTGATCTTCTCCAAAGTTTCTTCATTCAGTGTTGACCGAATCTGTTCCAGGTCTGATGGAGCTCCGTTCTCCGCGACGACCTCCTCGACCCAAGGAGTGAACTCGTTCACGCGGGTGTACACTCCGGGGGCGCCATAGCGGGCGCAACCTTCGCCCCATGAGACCACCCCAGAAAGATAATGAACGCCGTCATGATTGACCACCGCTGGCCCTCCAGAGTCTCCTTGACAGGAATCCCGTCCACCGGCCGGATACATCGCGCAGAACATGGACGCGTTGTTGAAGACCGGGCCATACCTGTAATTTTATGGGGAGACATGACATGGGGGGAAAAGCCTACCCTTCTCTTCACATTTTCTCGAAGCCTCTAAGAGGGATGGAATTACCTGGTGGAGCACTGGCTATCTTCGATTATCGGCACGACGACGTATCGGAGCTCCGGCGAAGTTCTCCCTCCCTCTCGAGTCCTTCCCCATCCGGAGACTTTGAGATTTCCAGACGGGCTGTATGCCTTCGGTGGCAAACAGATCGGAGCAGCTTTACGGTTGTCCAGAGTGATGGGCTCTCCGAACTTGAGAATGGCGATATCATTCGATAGGCCCTGATTAGGTTTCCAGCCGGGATGGATGTGAATACTTTTCACGGGCACAGCCTCGGCTTTCTCGTATTTTCTCAGCGAGCCGTAACCCACAGAATAGATGCTCGGATTATTCTGGACGCAGTGCGCAGCAGTGACCGCGAAATTCTCACTGAGGATGGACCCTCCACAAATCTGTGTCCCATGTCTTCTCAGTTGGACCTTGAATCAGATCGACATCGCAATCAACGCCCAGGCGGCCCCATCAATCATTTCGAAGAGCACGGAGCCAAGAGCACTCGTTTTGTTCAGAGAAAACGGCAGAGAATAGAGCGGAGAGGACTCCGCCGTCGCACTTGCCTGCCATGGAAAGTCGCCTTCGCGAGCTTTCTCTCCTCCTACAATTTTTCCGGAGCGGTTGTTGGAACGACCACATTGAATTACGCAGGTCGCATCATGCACGAAAAGCGCGGCTATGGCCACGAAAACTCTCATCTCGGAGCGACGAGCGCTGTTCCGAGTGATTTCCGTCTGAGAATATCGTCTTAAAGACGAATCGAAAGTAATTTTTCCATTATGGCTCGGGTGAATTCAAATGAGGGTTCATATTGACTGTCAACATAGCTAATTCGGGCTCGGACACGGGCATGCGGGTCGCTCGAGATGCGACCTTATCCAAGTCGAGGACCTAGCTCTGAGAAACTTCGATCAGAATCTGCGTTCCACCACGGATCGGAAACGGGAAAGAAAGTTTCGCTCATCCCTCAGCGTTAGAATCATAGCTGCAGCTTTTGCCGGAACACGCCAGGATGGTCATCCGACTGACCCGCACAGATTTGATTCGAAATCCGGGGGTTGGTCACGGGCGAGGGCACGATTTGCTGCGAGTTTCGCAGCAGGTCGTCGCGGGGAATCACCGCGGGAAATCACCAGCTTCCTCGCTGAAGCACCAACCAACCGCCCAGGCCCCGTTTTTCCTCGGAAGATTTTCGAGCCTCGGATCTAGGCGGATGGACCTCTCCAGCAACACTATTTTCCAAGATATTTCTCAGGTCACGGAAAGTTCCACGAGGGAGGAGACTGCGGGCATTTCCTGGATTTCGTGCCTCCCGAGCTCTGTGTCGCATATTTCAACGCGAATCCTAGAAATTGTTCTCGTGATCGTAACTTCCGCGTCGGCTGTTCAGTTTCAAACACTGGACTTCCCTCTTGATGAGGGAAACGATGTATTCAAGCGGAGAGGTCAACAAAGAGACTCCCGCGGGTGCGTCAGCGAGCCACTGCTACCCGCCATGATCTAAACGTAAACAGTGGACGAACTCTTTAGGTCCCAGAAGGAAGATAGAGGAAAACAGGCGCCTCTCGCACTCTCCGGTCGCTCCCTAGGCGGCTTTCGCTACGGATTCCTTCCTTATGGCTCAAGGACCGATTGTGCCCTCTCTGTTTATTGTGTCGTCATCATCGAAAGTCATTACATATCGAGAGCACAACATCCGTCCTAGAGATATTTGGCGCTGAATGAGACATAAATACACGAGATTTACAACGAGACCGACATGCCGCGCCGAGAGCATCACAACCTCCACCAGATCAGAGGAAGAAATAGATGAACACTAGAATGAAACAAGTAGCCGCGAGACTCCATCGGTTCGGAGTTGGGTGGATATTTCTCGCCGAAGAGCTCTGTGAATCCAGTCGGTCCTTCCAAGGATGCGGAATTCCTTTCTTCTTCGAGGGCGATATCCTCGTGCGAGGCTCCAAGGCATTGCTCGGTTCTGTGCTCTCGATGCGCTCGGAGACGTCCAGCAAACCCACCTCGATGACATTTGACCCTTTTCGTCGGCCAGTCGAGGGACTTGTCGAGACCTCTCCAATTTCCGAAAAACGAGCTCTGGTCGATTCGTGCGTGGGGACCTGGTGATACGTCGGTGATGATGACGTGGTCACCCTCGTGGAAGTCGGCGGTACGTCACGACTACTCTCTATAACCAGAATCGCCGGTTTCTCGGTGAACGAAAATCGAACGACAGCTTGACTCGACTCTGAGCTCGAAGGACCAGGCATATCCGGGCTCGCGCTTGCCGGGAATGCCTCCGTAGGCGGCGTTCCGGACGAGCTTCCGGCATTCTCGGTTGGAGTTGTTGTACGTGCTGTGGACGTTGTCGATTTCGACGGCGTCGATGTCTTTTTCGGGGTCGCGGTCGGCTTCGGAGCAGACACTCCTTCCGGCGCATTAGCAGGTGCTATCACGGACTTCACCGTGGATGCTTTGACGGTTGTCGCCTTCGCAGTCGACGTCTTCGGCGATTCAGAGGTGGTTGTGGTCGAAAAGAGGACTCTCTGAGTCACTGTCTTTGGGACAGTCGTCGATTCCGTTGGGCGCTGAGTATTCGATGAGGTTCCAGCGGTACTTGTCTCGCTCGGATTGACCATTGAGATCGGGTCAGTCTCGGTGTCCTCTTCAGACGAATAATCCTCCGAGCTCGTAGTCGTTTCGGAAATCGAGTCTTCCGAATCATGATCCTCTAGAGATGAGCCTGTAAACGAGATCAATGACATGTTTCGATCCAGAAAAATCGAGTAGGAGGAAATACGTCATTCGATTTCTCGGAGAGAATCACCACCGAATAGAGTTATCACCTGTCACGAAAGGAGGGGTTGGAGCCCGTTCGCAAGAAAGTTCATCGCTCGAGTCCGCGCAGTGATTTATATCGTCGCACCGAAACCTGGACGGTATGCAGAGCGAGTCAGACGCGCATTGGAAAAAGTGATTCGACGGGCATCCTTCATCGGAATCGACTGAAAGCGGAAATCTCGTCTTAAACCAAGAAACGAGGCTAGAAAATGAATATTCCGACTCGCTGATATCCCAGGGCGAATCTGTCTCCCGGAGAAACTGAGGATCATCGATGCAGCTGACCGGGCAGCTGAGTATGTCTTCCGCTGCGTCGGCATCGGGTCGAGCCCAGGCAAAGTTACGTTGAGGTTTCTTCTCGTTAAGATAAATATTTTGCCGATCTGCCTCTGAGGTGTGGTACGGACCGAAGACCCACCTCATGCGTCATTGTTTATTTTAAGCCGGTTCAGCGCATTTGGTGTATCTGTTGGGTCATGCGAGTTTGAATATAATCGAACGATGGATTCCGCGATCGAACCCATCAGGACTCCCTGAAGTCAGTGGGAAACTCACATGGCAAGTACGCGACAGCCACGCTCATGTAGAGATGGTAATCCTTGTGCAACGGCAGAAACCTGCGATAGTTCATATCGAATCTGTAACTGAACACATTATCTGCGAGCTCATTGCACATTGTAGAGCCGTTCCGCTGCGCGTCTTCCACCTGGAAAATAGAGTGCCTTGGGGAGGTCATCCCGTGGCAGACGAGTCTTTGGGGGAATCAACGATGGATGACCCGAATGATTTTCGTTCAGACGACGACTCAGTTGAGCCTCGATTATCTCCGCGGAAACTTACCAGGCAAAATATTTGGTCACATCGGTCCGAAGGCCAGTTGAGATCCTCTAGAGTCACGAACACCTTGTAATTACTCAAATGTTGACTCAGACTGCGATTGAGCCATGCCGTATAAAACTCATCGACGTAAGCGTAGATTCCGGTCCGGCATTCTTTGGACGGCTGCGTGGGAAAGGTGTCGAAAAGACGCAACTTCACGATGTTGTTGGGCTGGTCCTTGTGTAACTTGATCAGGATCGGGGTTTTGCAATCTTCCAGGTAATCTGGCGGGACAACAATTTAATCAACCTCAGAGCACATGCCGACATGAACAGGCTATTGTTGCGAAGGAGAATGTATGTGACTGCTCACGACGAGGAGAGAGCAAGTGATTCACTTTACTGGGACGATAGAGGCGGGAGAACAGCTCAGCACCGATTTGTCGATAAATTTAAACGCATATTTTGTGGAGGACAGACACTTGATTGACACTCACAAGTAGTAGCGTCCTCCTTCACTATGGCCCCGGTCGTATTCCCGATGTAGTGGAAGAGGAGCACGCTTAGAATCCACTTGGCCGCAGCCATGGTCGACACTCGAATGAACTCTGGTCCGCGCTCCGCCGCCGGTGTAACGTAAACACTAAAGAGCAAAGCCGTCTTTCTGGTTCGGCCGATGGTGGCTCGTTTGCCCGCTCACTGACTTCTTGCTCGTTGGTCCGACACAGCTGAGCTCGTAAGAAACCGAAATGAGCGTTCCTGGAGTTCCACCGCTCGCCAGCTTCTCCCATCAGCCTCATTTGTCCGTCTCGATGTCTTTCCGAGGCTCCTTTGTTGGAAGAATGGAGCCTCCGGAAAGAGACCGGTCTGTTGTTCCCTCCATGCGGCTAGCGATTTCGATGATGATGAGCATCTCAGAAGACCTCTCGTTGAGGAGTGGAGCCGGTATAGCGATCTCAGGTCGTATTGTGCGGCTTCAATCCGCTACCTGCACGACGAGGCTTCAGATGGCATTCACGGTGTCCGGAAAACGGACTTTTTTCGGACGAGGATCTCTGTACATATGTATTTCCAGTGGGAGACCGTTCGTCCCGGACTGAGCATCGGCGCGCAGGGGAGTTTTCCTCCCGAGGCGCCGCCTGCCTCTGAACATCCCACGGAATCCGGGGGAAGATCTACCTCAGCCGAGAGTATTTGCAGTAGGGCCATCAATCGACAACTAACATTCGAGCGCTAACGACGAGCCACGGGTGCGGTCGGGATCGTCGTTTTCAGGTCGAGGTCGGCTCGTACTCGACCCGTCTCACAGTCACGAAGGCTGCCGCTCAGAAAGGGTCAGAGCTCACAGCTAATAAATATCGAGCATTGAAGCGAACGATGTCATCAGCTTCATTGCTCAGCGACGGCTCGCGACTCGGTACCTGACGCAATTTCCTGACGCAGTGTTAGGATAGAGTGGTCAGCGGAGCAAAGCTGTTCGATGAGCCTATCGTCAGCAGCAGCCTGGTGAGCCACATCAAAGTGCTTGCAGGCAAGATGAAGTGCGAACACGGTCTATGATTGAACCGAGTGCCCATTCCTCAACCATTTCCCCCAAACTAAGTACGATGATCAAGTCTACGTCAAAATAAGCTTTCAAAGGTCTTTATTGGACTCAGGTGGCATATCGCGAAACGAGGAAAGGGCGACCACGCTGCAGCGCAAATCACAGGGCCGCCTGACAACATGGAATAAATTAGCGATGCGAAGAGTGTGATTATGAAGTCTTAATTCCCGTGGCGGCAACCAGCTCTCCCGGAATCGGGGACTGAAGTTTTGGAGTCATCGATGCGATCGACGCCAGAGCATCCGTGATCAAGGCTGAGAGGAAAAGCCACGCTGCGACTCATGCGACCGAATTAGCTTCGGTTCCCCCCTTTGTGACAGAGTGACCGAAAACGGTCGCGAGCGCACCTTTGCCGCGATGCTAGCTCGGATCGATCTAGGGGGAGAGACATCCCGAGGCTCCGTGGCGGCCCAGAGCAGATCATCGGTCAACGTCGCAGACGATTGGTCCGAGATAGAGACCACGGACTGGATTCCACTTATTCGGCGTGGTTTTCTACACTCATGTAAACCCTCAGCACTCTTGTGTGCTCCCCTGATGAACTTCTGTACACACGGAGCCGGGGGTCTTCCGACGCTGCTTGCCCGAAACCTCTCCTCACGAGAAGCCTACTTCTCGGATCACTCGCGGGAATAATTCCCTGAATCAAAAGTCCGATATCGATGAAGTGAAGGAGCACCTGGAGATTCTTGAATGGAAGATCCTGCTGACGCAGAGAAGTTTCGTGAGGTCCGCCCGGTCCGGAGCGATCTCGCTGAGCATCCGATCAGAACACAAGCTTCCCCAGACCCTAGACATCGCAAGCTGAGGCGTTTCCAGAGGGCACTCTGTTAACGACCGGTTTGACGACTCTCCTCTCCGTAGAACGGATGAAGTCTAGAGCTCGGTCCTTCAACGGACAATACCTCCGATCTGAAGCCAAACAGATTCAGGACCGGATTGACCGCTGCGGCCCAATTATTGGCTTCCGGTACCAGCAGTCTATTGAATGTCCGAGAGGCTCTACCGATCTCAGGCAGGATGCCGACAGGTTTGGCGAGTGTGGAAAGCATGATTTTGAGCGTTTCTATCCCGAGCATGAATAGCTTCGATATAGTTTTGCTTTGACTCAAGCCGTCATTCAGTACGCCCGCGATGGTGAACGCGATGTCCAGAGTATCGACGAGAGCTGCTTGCAGCTCCTCCGAGACCGCCTTCACAGAATTTAGTTTTTTTCGATCAAGTTTTTTTTATCCTGCGAGAGGATTCAGCTATTCAGTTCGAGTCGACTCCTCAGATGGTAGACTGACCTCGGGCTGGAGAACGATATCGCTCGCTTGAAAGGACGCGAATACGGAGAGCTCACAATTTCTGATAGCGTTCGATCGCGTTCTTCATCTCACCCGAATAGGTTCCCGCATCTCTTCACAGCGCACCGTCCGTTAATCTGGCGGCCCCTTGATTCCGTCAGATATTGGGCGAAGCTTGATTTCGTCAGATATGGGGATACATCGAAGCATTCTTGATGACTTCTTTCAGAGGATCGACCAGGCTTGAAGGCTGTTGCAGGAATTCGTCGATGTTTATCACAGAGAGTGGGCGGATATTTTCGATGTTTCCCTTTCATGCCTCGTCGCGAATGAATGCTCACGTCTACGTTCGGATCATCTTTGAATTTCAGCTGGTTACATTAAATATTTTACGGCTTAGTCACAGTACTGATGTAAGATGATGACCGATAAACGTGCGTCGATGGTAAGCGACTCACCGACTCCACGCTGCAGTATACCGGACCGAAGGCTACCTGTAATTTGTCTACTGCATCCTCCGAAGCTGCAGCTATGAAGCAAGACGCGAAGCAACCGAGGAGGATCGGGACTCTCATGCTGGATTCCTTGATCGAGCGTCAGCAAAGCTTTGACACACGCCGCTGCCGTTATTTGCTCTCGAGAATATCTCCCTGGAACGACGCTCGGATGAAGAGGCACGAGATGTTTGCAGATATGTATACAAGAATACCTTCGCAAACGGTTCACGGAATCGGACTGCCAGTCATCCGGAACGTAGTCGCAACCTCATTAAACTCCTGGAAGAATGACGCGCAAATGCTTTCTGCAGCTGGCGAATCCTCACAGCTTGTTCTCAGTGGGGGTCTGCATTTTGAGACTCAATGGCGTAGACTGCGCGACAGCTTGAATGCGCAATACATGGTCTCTTTCCGATTTGCGTAACAGAGCTGAATCCTTCGCCAGGTGCTCCTCTCGTGGAACCATGGATGACATGGAATGTAGCAGGCAGATTATTCAAATCGTCCTCTTTATCGGTACTTACAAGGATCTAAACTCTACTCTGTGGGAGTCATAAATAAGAGCCAACATGAGAGAGCCGTTCAATTACAGGTCGCTCCCCGCACCAACAGACGCTGCCGCACGATGTTGATAGAAGCTTAATCGAGCTTTCTCGGACCTTTCCTCCATCTTGCGCAGCACCGAAATCCCCCCCCCTTACGAGCGAGTTTACCGGAGTCGGAAAGAACGATCCTTTTGTCCACGGTGTCAGTATCTCGGTCGATCACGGGGCTCGATGATCATGAGGCAATAGGGGGATCAGAACCATTTAGCAACTGGATGGAGCGATCAGATGCAAATTATGCCCCTGCGTCTATTCCGGTAGCACTTAGGCTTTGCGAAGAACCCCGGTTCTCCGAGTCGAAAATGATCGCAACTCAATGAGACGTCTATAGGGATCCGCGTAGAACCGCCGTCATTGGAGAGACTTGAGGTTCTGCGGGAAATTCGGGGTCCTTGGCACACTCTAACACCGCTTCACTCGATGAATCGCACTCGGACGCCCAAGACGCAGACCCAGAGCCCAAGCATCATAGACACCGGAAACGTGTAACATTCTCCGGAGCTCCCCCGCCCTAAAGAGTGCCGAGACGAGCAGTCGGAGGTCTCCAGATTGAACGCAGGGATATAAATTCTCACAGTGAACCCCTTCTCTCGCACGGGGACTTGTCTGCAAGATGTGAGAGGAAACCCTGAACCGAATACGGAAGATGGTGGTCGAATTCCTTACGACACGGACGTTTTGACATAAGTTACGTCCGCACGAAAATCGATACATTCGCCTATACGTAGATCCCTCCAGGTATGCATCTATGAACACGCTAGAGACTGAGGCGGGAGGCGAAGTATCGGAAGCAGATCTAATTTTATTTCTTGAATAAACCTCCCTTGGATACACTGTGGCATAGAGTTATGGGCACCGCGACAGCTTCGTGCAACAGTGCCTCACTGATTAGAATCACATATTTATTGGATAAAGCTGCGTGCAAGCCCTCGCCGCTAGCTGTTGCATACATGAAGGTTTCGAACATATCCAAAACCATTCTACTCTTGACGAACTCATTCAACGTATCGAGCATGAATGCCGAAGCGCATAGTAGTCCGGCGGTCAGTGGGTTGATGCAAAACACCGTCAGTCCGATGAGGGCGCAAAGTTTGAGAACAACGGATGTCAACGGGATAAGGGTTTTGGTCAATAAACTTAGGAACCTCTTAGCGTTTTCACTCACAACGCTCCTATCATTGTCAATCTCTAGTTCAACTTCATGCAACGATTCGTACTTATTAGAAAAGTCGCTCGCTAGAATTTCTCCATCGAGCAGAGCCTCATATATCACGGTATCGACAAAGCTTGTGATGGATTTATCTCGTGTTGCCGCGTATTTGGCGCACATACCCGCATAATCTATGAGTCTCAGTTCTTCTGAAGACTTCGATCTGACACCTCCAGCTCGGTCGAGAGCGTCCGCAGACAACTTCAGAACGTCATCGATGTTGTTACTGTGCTTGATGATGATTTTCAAAGCGTCTTTGCTCGCCCCCTGGTTGATTAGGTGAGCGACTAGGTCTAGATCACAGTTCGTATCCGCAACGCGAGAATTCTCATCGCTCCGGTACAAGGAATCGAGCCGCAGGCAGATCCGACGCATAGTATCATTGAACAAACTCGCTTCTCCCGGTTCAATCTCGGTCGAATTTCCGGAGTTTTCGGTTGCCGGAAACCTTCCCCCCGGGGATTCGGGAGCAAGTTGAGGGGTCTCGTCATCCGTAACCAAGGAAACACCTTCTCCCGGAGACTTTGTCAGGAGTCTCAGTAAATCCGTATGAGCCGACCGCAATTCATTGAAAACATCGTCCATAGCTGAAGAAACTTGCGATTTCACATCTCCGGCGAAACGATCGATTTGAGGCAGAGTTTTCTGTAGACGGTTCCGTATCTCCATCAGATGTTGCTTGGTTCCACTGCCGAATGTCACTAGCTTCTCTTCCATCTTGAATGCTGGTGTCGGTCGCTACCCGTCGCTTTCTTAGCTCAACGGGCCGAGCGTTCGGTTCGCCGTGAGTCATCTTCAAGGTCGGTGCGTTCCCTCTCAGACTTCTTGATTCATCGTCTGGAGATATTAGAGATGACTGTGTTGACTGCGTGTACCTTCCCACTACAGTGCTACTCGGAACTGCGCCACGGAATGGATGAGATTCGTGAGAGCCCACAGCAGGAGAAGGAAAAGTGAAGATGCTCGAGAGCTCATGGAGTCCTTTGGGCTTGAGTTCCGAAAGTCGTAGAGCGTAGCTGACGATCACATGCGTGACGTCGTAAGCGATTCGACATCGAGTATGAGGCTCGATATCCGGTGTAAATCTAGCTGGAATCGCTCTCGCTAAGTGGAGCTGGTCGCGGAATGACCGCCAAGCCCTTCGGAACCCGCAAGCTCCAGCTTCAAGTTCGAAGTCTTGGTCATGCAAATCAATGAAGTGATCAAGACCGTCTAAGAATACTCTGGCCATCGCGTTAGGACGCTCCATCTGGTCTTCGGCAGAACCCGGAGATGGGCGATCGGAGGATCGCCTCCTTCTCCGGAGGCTCCTATCCTTTTTGTCTTCATACTTCGTATCCCTCGCCAGTATAGAGTAATCGTTACGTTAAGGTGTGGGCCTCGGGAGAGGGTCCCTGAATTCCCGACTCGGGCCGACTAGTTCCAGCAATCCTGATAGGTTCCTGTGATCCAGCTCGGAATCGGCTTCCCCCATGCTGTTTTCCGGAAGGTCTGTGCAAGCGCACAATTATGAATGTGAAAATCGTGCTCACATCTGATCTACCCTGACCGAGCAAGCTGATGGAGGAGGACTGATGTTCGGGAAGAAAGCAAATAACTTTATTCGGAGCGCTGCCTCGTTGCGGTTCGAGACCGCGGCCAGCGCTCTTGTTCAAGAATTGCTCAAAAGCGAACCATTACTCAACAGAGAAGAATGAATGGTCGAGTATCAAGGATATACTATACAGAAACGCGGCCGAAAGCTGCCGATGAGTCACGTCCGACAAGGCTCTCAGAATTTCCCTCTCGCTCGTCAGGAGCATTTTTTTTCGACGAAACTTTCCTCCCCCCCGGTCTAGAGATCGCTGTAGATACAGATGAACGAGGTGAGACTGCGCAGCAGGAAGAAATCTGCTCGGTACCGATCAGAACTTAGCCGGCAGAGGCTCAGCCTGAGAGCTGATCAGGGAGATGAGATTGAGATTGACGAGAGTAGCATTCCCTGATCTTCACGCCCTTGTCGTCACGGGCTCCGAAACCTGGGCCTGACCCTCTCCGTACTTATTGCGTGCAGCAACGCGGAAAACGTAGGTCCTGCGAAAGAACATCGTCAGCCATCGATGCGGCGCAGCGGTTGTAGACGTCACGATTCTACGAATATCCTAGCTGCGTAGCCGAACTCACACACGTCGAAATGACTCGGCCGTAGGGTATACACGTTGCGACCGGATTCAGAATCCAATGTACTCACGTCCCAGGCTTGAGTCCGTAAACTGTGGTTATTGATGAGCGTGAAGTGGCTTTCTCCCGCCAATTCCGGGTGTGAATCTCTCGTGCTTCGACTTTGAAGTCATAAATTTTTGAACCTCCGTCATTCATGGGTTTTTCCCAGCACAAGGTGACTGAATTCCTGTCGACTTCCGTGAACTTCGGGTTCAGTGGGGGCCAGGGTAACTCTGGAAAAAGAGGAGAACGATCTTATACCGAGTCGATTCCACGCCGTGAATTCTTTCCAGTCTTTGTTGCGAGTACAGAGGATGAATTCTCGAGCAAGATTCGAGTTCCCGACTTGAACCGGCAGATATTCGTGTCCTCCGAATCACGGTCTCTGTCGGGGGACCTTGACCGCTCTCCGAGCGTTCGTCTCTGGCCGGAAGGCGAGAGACCCATCATCTGAACGCCAGGGAGGTTGGGCGGAAGCTTGCTCGACGTTCCTGATGATTAGTCAGGAGATCTCGAAAACGAGATATTTGAGATATCGATCCGGTGCTCCGCTCGCGAGTCGACAACTTACTTCGTAACTCGGGCAGTTCTTTGACCCCTTTCTGTAAATTCCGGAGGAAGGGTACGTGGTGAGTGCGGAACCAACAGACGGGCCTGCAAGAGGAAGGTTTCGTACGTCACGAGAGGCTTGTCTGCTGTATCTCTGGGCTGAGCGTCTTCGAGCGTATATAATCTGTGGGAGAAAAATCCCCTCGCTCGGCTCTTCGAGCCTCGTTATGTGAACGTCGGTTCGCGAACTTCTCAGAACAGCGGAATCAGCGCTTCATCCGCAAGCAGGAACTGTCCGAGACCGAGTCAGTCAGCAATCACGCCGCATCTTGGTTTTCCGCTGAGAGCTATTGACGGGTTTCCCCCTTGAAGGGTCCGTGTTGTCTGCTTACATACACACAGGCTACAAGTCTCCGAGGCTGCTGGCGAGGGCTCCGTGTAGGAATCCGTGTGACGTCGCCGTTTCTGAAGTCATCCATCCGATGACTTCAACTCGATCTTCTCAAATCTATTTTCCCTCTTTTTGTGTTTTGATGGGGACCCGGAAGTCTTCCGGATTTCCCCAATGATATTCTTTTTCGAGCTCCAGGAATAGACAACCGTCTCTCGCCGATTATCGGCACGCGGCGCTACCAGTGAACGGAATGATTCGAAGCGAGAGAAGCCTTTCTTCAGAGAAATCTGAAGATCTGGAGAAGGTTTGCCTCGACTCGGTAGATTCAAAGACGACCATTACATTAGAGTTGCTGTTCGCGCACAATGCATCTCGAAACATATCCGCGTCGCTCTTCCAGCATAACAATGGGTCTTCGCACAATTAAGAGATATTTCTACAGTGACCGAAAGCTGCTTCGGGAAATCGACGCGGCTGCTAGGTCCTCCAGCCACTCACCTCTCGAAAATGTCTTCAACATATTCCGGAAAATTTGACCCCGTGACGTCCGGATCGTAAAAACCTGAAAAGCAGGCTCGTTGAGAATTGCGTCGTTACAGCCAGCGAGAATATGAAGATTGAACACTGCTGCGACCTTTCCTGCTTGCGTAACGGATAGAGATCTGCAGACCAAAAAATCCTCATGACGGCGAGGACTGCCTCGCCGGCCGTAAGAATGTGTTTTTGTCGGGACCTTCACGAAATCGTGAAGCAAGAACATCACTCAGGAAGAGACTCAAAATACACAGGCCAGTGACGTGAGCAGGCCGACACAAGGTCATCGTACCTCGTTCGTTTCGATTTTTTTATTATCGGGCGAAAGGAGTGACTTCGTGGCCGGCAATAGAAATCTGAGCCGACCGGGATCAAGCTTCAATTTCCGACGACCTCGAGGTCCAGGCTCTTTAGCGATGTCGATGAACCACTGGTCCAGCACTGACACCGGTGATGATATTGCCGGCGCTCCTCCGTCCATTGTAGTGAGCCCGCGATCATTAGAGCCTGACCATGTTCGCCTTATACTCGTTCGGGTGAGTAGCTAGTCGAATTCCGGTTCAGATGCACTCGGAGTGGTAACTAAGTGGTAAGCAGGCCGCGCCACACCGAAAACGAGGGTTTGCATTCCCTCGCCCACGTTATTCCTCTGCCGTGAGCACTGTCGACGCTCCGAGCGGGGCACCGTGGGTTCTCAGAAACAGGGAGATACGAGTGAGCAGGGAAAGCAGCCGCGATGCAAATAGGTCGATCACCGGGCGAATTCTCTGTACACTGAACCAGCCAACAGATATTCTAGCCATTGCCTCGTCGCCAGGCTTTCGCGAACCACCGCATTGAAGGCGAGCGGACGGATCGGAGTAGGTTCACGGGGTTTCTATTGTGTAATCATCACTAGACTCGTAGATGTCATTCCCTAGCGAAGAATCGTGAATTGAGAAATTTGTTAACGAGTTCCGATTCGCTCTCCCTGTGATCTTGAATGGACTTCGAAGTTCCGGGTGACGATAGATCCTCCCATGCTTGACGAGCCTCAGGACGACTGACAAAGAATTCATGTATTCGCCGGCTTTCCGCCAAAATTAGTGGCTGTCTGGTCTCGGAGTCTTCGAACGGGGAGACGGGAATTCTTCTCTGACTAAGTAATCAGGATAAGAGCTGAGTCTTCTGGTGAAATAACTCACCCAAAGGAAGGTTCCGATCACGATTTCTGGTTGAGTATGAGATATCCGCCATTGGATCCATTGCGGCTGCTAAAGTCGAAGAATCGCCTGAAAGAATAGAGTTTCTCCAGTAGGCTCAGAGTGCTGAGTGGTGAGGGTCTAGTGACGGTGCTCTCCTAGGCCGGGTGACGCACTCGACGATTGTGAAGCACTGAAGCCAACAATACTGGGACGATTGACGATCGGATGCTCTGCCGTATCGTCATCATCTCCCTACATCGAGTACACTAAAGTAGGGAAGACCCTCGTGGGAGCCTCGCAGAAGTCCAGTCAACTAATCACTAAAGAGTAAACGAAGATGCGCCCGCATCATCGGGACCGGAGTGAAGATCGACGGGAAGAACAAACAACACCAGCATCACCGATTGAGGGACATAATTAGCTTACCGGTATAACCAAACACCATTTCGGACGAAGTCTGTCTTGTTTCTCTGAGATCGCTTCAATGATTCAGTGATAAAGTTTCATCGCGCCTTTATGCGTCCTCGGGAGTTCGCCTCCCTCTAAAGCTCTCTCCCCGTTTAGAAAGGAGACGCCAGCGAAAAGGGAGAGATCTCCGTCAGCGGAAATCTCACGTACGATGTGTTGAAATTTGATACAAATGAGTTTTCATGAGTTTTTCGCCAAGATCCTGCTCGTTGTTGCGAGCTATTGACTAAACAAACAAGTCATCACTCTGCCTGACCACAGACCGACATAAACTTTTCCGGTAGTTAACCCAGAATCAAACTCGGGCTCTTCGGTGGTTCACTAGAATAGACGGTTCCGACGTAGTTTCCCGGTGCTTCTTCAAAACATTGGTCCGATGATTATGGAATGCGCGGTCGCGGAGTCATGGGGAAGTTCTCGAAAACAATGAGCACATTGTTCACACATCGGAATCTGTCCGCTGACTCAGGAGGTATACACCGCACGAATTTTGAGTTCTTCGCATCGGATATGAAGACATCAATGGGGCGAACGACATCCCATGAAGCTTCGAGCTCAAATCATTGATTTTCGCAAACATTCAGAGAATGTCGCTCCCGCTCCCTACACATATCAGCTAGAAGCTGCGAACGATCCCATCCCCATTAAAGATCTTTTGTTTTTCATTCGCGCCCGCCAGGCCGAGGGAACCCTGTCCCTGTCAATCGCTTCCCTATCAGCATCTCTTCTGGGCCAAGGTAGTTCCGAGTGGTGCGTATTTTGAATACAAACGAAGCAGACCCTAAACAGAACACCAATGATGATCGTTTTGGACGAGTCTCTGCTTTTCATCGCCTCGTTATCGGACGTCCTTGCCAAATGAGTATTCATTCGGTGCCCGAGAACATGATAATACGCGGGTCGAGAGCAGAATCCCCTGATGATATGCTCCCATTCATCAATGCATTCAGACGCCTCAGGGGTGCGAGATTATTAACTTATCTCCCATTTAGTCCTCAAAGAAATCCATCATTTATGTATCCGTTTCGATATCATCTCTTAGCACTCGTAGAATTCAGCGATATTTATTGCTATAGTTTTCTTTTAATCCCACTCGATAATTACATTTGATCGGCTCATTGATTGTGTTCTGAGTTCTGAACCTCCCACACGGAAGGAAATGAGATACCGATACTCTGAGTCGGTTCGTATCAAGCAGGCTCTAGTATTCGCGCAGGGCTATGGTTGCGACGTAAACCCAGACTGCGAATACTTGCGACGGATACGCGTGCACGTAGACCGCCAACGCAAACTCGGTTCCGTCTTGTCGAGTCAGATGAACGCCGGTGGCCTTCACCGCATCCGTCACGGCCTTCAGGCTGACGAAGGTCATCGACAGGGGGAAACCGCTAACTTTATGAGACGACATGGCGTCTAGAAGATTTTCGGCGCCAATGGTATCTTTCCGCTGAAGGTGCTCCTCGAACTTCGGCAGCATAGTCCGGAGAAGCCTGCAATGGTGTCTGTTCCAGATGGTCCGGTCCTGCCGCCGCCAACGCATGATCGACTCTCGAAGATGAGTTTCTAGCGCACTCTCTAGCTTCGAGGCGAAATGCTTATCCGGCGAAGAGTACTCGATGCTGTCAGATTGGATGGTGTGCAGCTGAAGGTTGCTGTCACTCCTGAATAAGGGTCTCCATAAATTAGACTTCCCGAGAGCGAACTGCACCCGACACGGTCTCTCATCCTCCTGGATATTCGCCCAAACATTGTCTTTGCTGATGATGCAGCCGACGCTCTGCAGAGGCGAGTTCACGTCCGAAAGCGAGAAGCTCTTGCCTGTGACGGCATTCCAAATCCGGTCTTCGACTCCGCCAGCCGAGTTATTGAATGTGATCACATAAGATGTCGATCCTTCGGGTATGCCATTGCCAAGCAGGATGTACGCATTGACTCCGAGGTACAGAAAATAATTACACAGCAGCAGAGCGTGCTCTTCCTCGTCCCCAACGAGCACTTGCAGAAACTGTTCGCAAGTAGTCCAAATATCGCAGATTCCCGGGAACAGGATGCTGTCGGAAACCGTGGGGATCAGAGAAACGAATCTCGCCAGTCGCTCCATTTTCATTGGAAGAGCCTCCATGTCGAAGAGCAAGTCTCTCGGAGGCATAATCGGGTGGATGAACCTGGTCACCAGCACCATCTTCCCGTCGATGCTGGCCGTAAGAGCCCGGATCTCTCGCGATGGGAATTTTTGTTTCAGGGAGCTCTCGTACCTCGAGCACCGGGTAAGGATGGGCTCGGGCTCCCCAGGAGGGAGTTTCTCGAAAATCATTTTCGGCAGTTGGAGAGGGGGTTCAATGGTCATGAACAGCGAAAGAAGAATGAAGTTATTCTGCTCGATACTTTGTGGCCATTGTTTCGATTCGTATTCATAGCCAAAAAGAATGGGAGGGCTTTCTATGCGGAAGGTGCCCTCGATCTTCGAATTCAGATAAACGGTGGAAAACGGGATGGCTAATGTACCCAACCACCTGCGTTCGAGAATCTGATGGATGTGGTCTTTGTCGTCTTCGTCATGTAGGTCGATGACCACTTGATCGCAAATGTTTAAGTAGATTAAGTCTCGATTGTCTCCCTGGAAGGTATCGTTACGAATGGGTAATGTCAGTTGCTGGTTCCAAGTAGGGTTCGGACCATCAGAGATGAATGTGGCTCTCGTGTTCTGTTGGAAGCTGACCTCGACGAAGGGTCGCACTTGTATAATGCTGTCTTGAATCTGTGCGTGGCTCTGGAACGCGCTGCTTGGACTCGAGACCCTGCGGTCAACATCGGACCGGATGGGCACGTTCGTCGCTCGCAGTACGGTGACAATGAGATCGGCTTCGGCGAATTCCGATTGCCGCTGTATGACGGAGGCCGTCATGACTTTTTTGCGCTCCTTCCGCCGCGGCCGGAGAGGTCTTCTCGGAAGAGTGAATTTGAGCATTCCGATACCCATCACCGCTATGCCGGGGGCTTTCTCCTCGATCAAAATACTCTCCAACGTGGTGTGGTGCTGAACGCTCTGCCTCTGCTCGGCCACCAACTCTCTGAGCTTATCCATGACAGTATTCTGAGCGAATTGGAATGACTCGATATCGTCGAACTCTTCTCGGTCGTCGGCAGCGCCTCTCGTTTGGTATTCTTTCGAGTAGAGTGGGACCAGAGTCGTACTTTCTTTCATGGGAGCTCGATGCCGTCCTCTGAGGGCCATCACGCTGAAGCGGTCTTTAGTGCCGATATCGTCTTGAAGGCGCCACTCATCTTTGAGAGGCTCTAGCTTCATGGCGGGAGACTCGAGACCATCCAGCAGATTAACATCCCTTCTAGAATCGTCCGACTCTTCCGCCACAACGTCTTGGCTTATCCTGTTAGCGTGATAAGCGTTCCCGCTCCTGGGCGGCATCCGCTTCTGACGTTCGCCGAATTTGTGCCTCTCCGTCACAACAAGGCTTCTGGCACTATCTGAGATCTTGATGTTCGGTTGAGCCTTCAGGTATCTCGAAATTTTCCAGGTGGCATTCTCGAATTCCTCTCTCTCTCGCACGTCTTCTTTTGCTCTCGCTTCACTTTCACTCGCGATGTCCGTTCCCAGGAAAAATGCAATACCATTGTTCCTTTCCGTCGCCAGAGTGAAGTCAACATCCGGTATTGACTTCGACTTCTCACTCAGGGACTTCAAAGCTGTCACTGTTTGTAGTCGGCGACGCACTCGCTGCTGCAGTATCCTCTTGGCCTCCATGACGTATCGGGGAGTGAAACGAGCCGGACCGACGAATTCGCTAGTTTTGTCAATGAATCGTTCGGTCTCATGAGCCCGAGCTTTGTGGTCCGGTTGCCATGGATACTTCCTCGCGCAGAGCGCGGGCTCTGCTACCGGCCTCGAGAGCTCTCCGAACGTCGATGGACACTTCGTATCGTATTCGGACACTTCGAATAGACTCCGAATCCCAAACAGTCTTTCCGAATCGCATCTACCAATGGAGGGTGATTTTTCGCTCCGTCGGTATCCTGACGGCATACCGCATGCGCCGACCGTAGAACTGATCAGGGTCGCTTGTAGACAAGAGCCCCCTGCGAAGGATTTGAACCTTCTCGAAGACATCGAAAGCTGTCATCGGAATCGATGATTCGCGACGAGACTCGTCAGACGTAGAGTTGATTCGCGACAGCTCCCTGGCATACAGAACATCGAGCGCGCGAGCCCGACGTGCCAAGAAGCACTCAAGGCAGTCAGAGGCAAAGTACAATATTTATTCTCCGGATTTCCACGAAGAGAAGGCGCTTGAGTCGGCCGCTGTGATCGAATCAGATGCAACAATGATCAAACGCAAACATGTTTTCGGCCTACGCCGCGGAGTGGAAATTTTCTCGAACGAGTAAGAACCTCGCTTCTATTCACAGGCGCATCGAATGGTGAATTCTCTTGTCAATAGAGCCCAGACGTCTCGATTTTTCCTTTCGTCTCTCAGATTTTAGTCTCTCCGCTCAACAGATCTGATCCTCGGTGCTTCAAACAATACATACTGCATTGTCTGAAGTTTTAGAGCAGTGCTGTTCTACGTGGAACGCAGGAACTACCGATAAGGCGCTCGACAAGTTTCGCCCCAACGGGAGCTTAAGGAAGGTGGGGCGTGGCGGGGCGCGACTTGATATTAAGGTTGGCACTCTGAGCCATAGTCTCCCGGCAGGCGCCGGCATTTGTTTCAGATTCCCAAAATGACGAGAGCAAGGGAGTGTGGTAATCATCTCAATGATCGAATCACGACAGGAGTTGTAGCGCTTACATTTCCACGTCTATTGATATTACCCTTGAGGAGGAACCTACGAGCGAATCGAGTCCCCACGATTGAGGCGGGAAGCTTTTCGCGGCAGTTTCAAGCATTTGTACAATAGGATTTCGCAGCCCACCTGGAATATTTCCCTTCAAAGCATCCGCTGGATATACTTCGTTCGAACAGGACTCACCCCCGACCGCCAGAACGATGGTCGTCGCCGCGCGTCCGTACTTGTTTGACGCCAAGCATGTGTAGACACCTTCGTCACTCGGAGAAACTTTGTGGAATTTGAGCCTACACTCTCCTCGGGGTCCCAAAGTAAGATCTTTCCAGAGATCTGTGCGAATCCGATCGAGCTCATGATACCTGGAAAGAGGGAATAACGCAATGGTTCCTCCACTTCCTTCTCTGAACTCCGAAAGTCTCGTCGATCTCCGATTGATGACCATTGATTTCAGCCGGACTCACACTTGAACTGATGGGAGAGGCCATCCGCGGACATTCCAATTCAAATCAGTTTTACCGTCTTTCGTTGCCAGCACTGCTTCTTTCTCTCGGCGAATGCGCGGTTTCTCCGGGCTTTCTTCTCTGCTACCTTTTGTGACATGAGAAACGTGATCTAATATCGGGAAAGGTTCCTGGGCATGTAGTTCCGAGGCTACTATTCTCAGGTATACCTCTTTGGAAATTCACAGCTTCTGCACGTACCCGTCACTCTCAAATATGCCGACGTTGAGCACTCTCCGAACGGATTTTTCGCCACGAGGGAATACTCGCCCGTATCAGTGGATCGCACGCTGTATATCTCCAAGGTACAAAGATTGAAATCGAGCTGGAAATCGTGGATGGAAAATCCAATAGAAACCAATCGGGTCCAGGACCGTTCCCATCCGAGAACACACAACTTCAATGGGATGAGGTGATCATGGAGAGTCGAGAGGTGAATTTTTGCTTCTCATTTTAGGGCTCTTACCATGCTTACGACGAAGTGACGGTTTTTGAGCGCAAGCGGCCTGCCGTTACGGAACCAGAAGATTTCAGGACAAGGATCACCGTCTATGGAACAGCTGAGTTTGATGCGACATCCCGCCTGGATATGCCTGTTTCGCAAATGACTGATCACTTTCGGTGCACAGCCCTTGACTGGAGTTTCGTGGAAGCTCTCCTCACTCGAGACTTCGTCTTCATCGCTGCCGCTCGAAGAGGGTATTTTGAAAATGCTTCCAGTGCGTTCTGCGTAGAACTTTCGACGATTTGGAGGAGTCATAAGTCTCTCAAAGTGACGTCGTTCCACAGAGTACTTCGGGTATCGCTTTCGAGGCCTAGGCGGTTCTCTGTGTAGAGGTCGGAACAACTCGCCGTGGCGTCCGATCTCTCTGACCAGATCGGTTCGCTTCGAGCCGCTGAGATCCTCGTCTTCAGCGCCTTGGAGAACTTTGAGCAATGAGAGGTCTCTCTCGAGACTCGCCATCTCGAATTCCAGACCTGCTTCGAGGGATTCCATTTTCTGTTCCTTGTAATTGTACTCTCTTTCGATAGAATCTTCCAGCGAAGCTATATCCGAAATTGAGCTGCAGTTCGACTCGGCTCGAGGACTCTTTTCCAAGATTTGGAGGCAGCTGTCGGTCGCACTCTCGGCCTTGCTGAGTGAAACCAGAAGTCTGTCACTCGCTGAAAGAGCACGGACGTTTGAGCATTAGTTCGTGAGACTCACGCCCGCTGACCGGGGATTCCGGTGAAGGACTTATCGTTCGTAGAGCTCCGAATATTTTTTTGCTAGGAAATTGTATGCTCGGGAATCGGCTTCGGACAACCGATAGACCTTCTGACGCAGGTTCTAAGTTCTCATCGGCTTCATGGATGTCCTCTAGGAGAGATGCTTTGCGCTCAACCTGTATCAGAGGCACCCCGTCTACCACGACGAGCGGCTTCGATTTAGCTGAATGGAGGTATACGGGCTCCGTGCACAGGTTCGCCGATTCGGGTGTGACATTCAAATCTTCGAGGCACTCTGAAATCAAATCATCTTTTCATCGTATTCGAGATCGGAACTCCACAATTTCATTCTATTCAGGGCCGGCAGGATCTTCCTCTGCCGTTCCGACCATAATGCTAAGTTTTCCCTGCTGTACAGGCAGACGCGATGCGCTCGGGGTGATATCGCGAACAGCGAGGCGGCGCTTAGACTTGGTGGCCCGTCGCGGCGGCGTCTTAGCGAGATGTCGATTATTCTGCCTTCGAATTTTCACTCACCTTCTGCTTGATGAATTTCCGCTATGGCGTCTGCGTAAGCTGGCGGGGGCGGCCTGGCTGGCCGAACCGTCAGCTCGCCATCTGAACCGTTCGAATGGTCGCTTCGATACCCTGATTCCGAAGAAAATCGGTTGAATCTCGAGAAATTCAAGCGTAGAGTAGCGCAACAATATTGAGTTCTCGTAGTCTCTCGGGCGAATGATGGATACTACTCACTCGAAGCTTCAATCACTGTCATCAGAGGTAGGCTGTCAGTGGGCGACACAGCCTTGCTGCGCTCTGAAGGTGTCACCATAGAGCCAACGTGAGACACTTGGGGAGGCGCTCGCTGCACGACCGTTCTGCCGTTATCCGAGCCTGAGGCAACGTCACCGGCTCAGTGAAGAGAATGAATACTTTCGAGCGTATCGAACGATTTCCTAAATCTATGTATAGCGCTCACCGGAGTAGTCGTGGGATACCAAGTTCATCAGCTCCGACATTTCCATGTCGAGCACCGTGTCATTCGACGACGCCACGGTACCGTGCGGAGATCCGGAGTAGTAGTCGGTGTATTCTGCTTGGAACGAAGACAGCTCCGAAACCGAGTCCAAAGTGTCGTCAGTAACTGGAAATTCGTGGAGCTATAATAGTCGGCTCTCACGGTTTCCGCGAGAGGATTTTCTTCCCTTTGCACGAAAATAATTATTATTCACCAGCTGTGGCTTCTTCCCAATCTCTGTGGGGCTGAGATCCGCCCAAGAGGGTTTCTGGAACGCAACTGTCCAGGGAAATGAGGTCTGGCGTTGCCCAAAACTCGGGACGAATCTCGGGACAGGGTCTTTCTTGCTGAGCTGAAATGTCCTGCCGTGCCGATAACGACTGTTAGATTCGTGTACATACATAGCTCCTCAGTAACATCGACCGGATTCGCCTACAGAATGTCGGTTCCCCTTGGACTCCTCCTTGAGCGTTTCCGGGGGGTATGCGGTCTTATCGGGGCACGGCGGACAGTCATTAGGCTGACCTGGAATACCGAATCCTGATGGACACCGACGGCCGAGACGGATGAGGACGGAGCGGATATTTTTCCTGGACGATTGCCTTGATATTCCACCTCGGGCGACATCTTGGTTGGAAGAGTGGTGTCACTCGGTTCACTCTGCCCGAATATATTGACAGCAGAGACTCTGAAGACCACGATGCCGCCCTCCTCAAGATCGAAAACTCGGTATTCCGCTTTCTGAGAGGTCCCACATCGAGTCCAAATAACCTCGCCCTCCTGTGTACAAGCAAAGGAGGGCGTTGGCTTCCCGGAAATCGGTAATCACAATTCTGGCTGACTGCATCAAGTGACAAAACCAGCGCGATACCTGTAGTTTCTCGACGACGTAATTTGTTATCGGACTCCCTCCATCATTCTCCGGCGGCACCCAATGCAAAACACAATTATCCTCCTTGATGTCTGTCAGATAGAGTCCCGAAGGGCGCTCCGGTTCACCTGAGAAGAGATTCGAGGTACTGAACGAGAAGTATTCATGTTTCGTTCGAGCTGAGTCGGCGGTAGTTTGACGAGAGTCTTGGACTCCTCCATCACCGATTCGTATGGTAACGATCCTGAAATACTCTTATTCAGTGTTTCGAGAGATTTTTAGGGTAAAGGTAGTTGCACTTTATGAAGCGCTCATCTCCCACATTCACAGCGGAGGCTGCCATTCGGGCCAAATATGTACTATCACCATAAAGCGTGATGACTCGGGCCGACAGTCCTCCGCCGAGGAAGCCGGACCCATTCGGAAGCTCGGAAGTTTCCCTGTATTTTCGTGAAGGAGACCTACATACCTGTCACGGAGACTGCGATATCGAGTGTTGCCGTTCCGTATTGGTTGTCGATTTTCAGCGTATAAGTTCCCTGGAAATAGAAGATGCTCCACACTCGACTAGACTGTATGCCCTTCGGGAGTTTTGATCCAATCAATGATTTTTGTCTTCTTCTCGGAAGAATGAGAGCCCACATGCTGTGGATGATTGTAACTGAATTGTCTGGCTAGGTTGTCCAGATGAGCCCGTAGTGTAGCATTCTTTCAAGTAGTTTTCAATAGAGTTCAGCATTTCGCTCGAAATTCCAAATGTTATTATTCAAGTTAGGGCATGGGAACGCTTCACGCAGTGTGAGAACCGGATAATCTCCCATTGAATATCAACTCACTTGCGAACTTGTCGTGATTTCATCAATTTCCAAAACTGCGTTCCCACAATCGAAAGATACACTGACGCCCTCGGAACTCAAATCGAGAGGCTTGCCGTTCAGCAGCCACTCCGCTCTCGGCTTCGGACTCCCCACGTACGGTAGCTTGATTCTGCGAACAACCGACGGTTTCTCGTAGCTTCCGACGTTTTTCCGTCCTTCAGCTCGTTCGGTCTCCGCGATTGCTCTGCTTCACTGTCCATGGTGGCACTGACAAGCGACCGTTTCAATAATTACTTTCTTTCCGGTTGCCTTTCGCTTACCTCAGCGACTCTCCAGCGTCGAAACACAGACCGTGCGAATATCGGGCCACAGGCAGAATCTCAGGCCGCGCTGGAAGAGATATGAGAGAGGGGGTTGAGGTGGAGAACTCGGGTGACGTCAGCCTGTCTAGAGCTTTCGCAGCACAGGTGAAGTCGCGGACGAATGACCGCTCAACTCGGTGAACACGAAGCCACACGACCATGCAACCCCACTGGATGACAGATGACCGAGATGAAGATGAAAGCAACGCCTTCTGCGAATCGGCGCTAAAACGCTTCATGGCCTTTAACTAACAAAGTTGGCACCACCGAGAATAGTCTTCTCGCGGCGCGAGGTCATCCACTATCTCATCAGGCGGTCTGGCGGAACGTTCAGCTCATCATAAATGTCTCCCATCGGGACGGACTTCCAGCGATGGTAGCCGAACAGAGAGATTCGCTACGAACTCCACGGCCGTTCCGGCTCTTCAATTTACCATGCACGGAGAGTTTCGCGTCGGTCCTGCTCTTGCCGGCGGGATTGTTCGCTTCACAGGCCACTCCAGCCTCGTCTTCCATCATGACAGGGCTGATGCGGAGCGAGGACGCTCCTTCGACGCTCAACACCTCGAAGCGTCCTTCAGATTGAACGGGGGCTCCATCGTGCATCCTACGGATTGAAGGGACGAGGAGAATTCTGGTTAAGGTGGTGCTTCGGAGCCTCTGTAGTGACGGTCCCTCAAGAACGGCACCCGAAACACCTGGACGAAGGGTCCCAAGTTTCGCTCACCAGATGATCTCCGGCTCTGGTTCTCCGCAGAATTCAACATCGAACTGGATCAGATCACCGGCTAGTGCCGTCATGTCCTTCAAATCCTTGCAGAATCGGGGCTCTCGGATATTACCGGCTGGAACGACGGAAGAAACGTTAGGCTCTCCATCCCGTGGTGAGGTGATATGTCATCACCGCGAGTTCTCACTGACCTGTCACAGCTATAGGCTCGGAAATCTGCGAAGCCTTCCCCAATCCATGATCGTTTTCGGCGCTGACTCTGAAGACGTACTCGATCCCGGGGAAGAGTCCGGAGCAGAGGAGGCTGGTCTCGCGGAAGTTCCTCTGGGGACTGACGAGCTGCCACTCTTCTTCATCTAATTGAGACCGCTCGACGAGATAGCATTCGATATCGCCCTCGACCGGGTCCCACGAGACCCTCACTGTTCGTGGTTTGTGATCATGGAGCTCAACAAGCGGTGCATCGGGCTGAGGCGGCCTGACTGCGATCGATGGGGAAAGCCCCATGTGAGCTCCTCTCTCGTTGGCATTGTCAAAGGAAGCAGACAGTATCGCTGATTCAATGGAATTCCCTCTAGACTAACCTGAGGCCGCTCTCGCTCGAGTTGGAATCTTCCCGACGAGAGCCTCTCCCACGCCCGCCTCGTTGACGGCGTAAATCCGGAAGCAGTAGTAGTGGTTTTGCGTGAGATCTTCCGCGATATAATATGTTTCAGGACCGTCTGTTTCGTGATGACTCTTGACGATCTACGATCGCAAACGTTCTCATTATATCACCTAAACAATCGAGGTTTCTCGTGAATCTAGTTTCTTTGTAAGGAGTGGGAAGTCGTACGTCAGCTTCGAGAATTTCCCTCTGCTCGATGATGTAGGCTTCAACGGGTCCCCCGCCGTCGTCGCATGGAGCTTTCCAGGAAACCATCATCGATGTTGGGGAGATATTCTTCACGACAATCGGACCGATCGGTGCGCTCGGAGGAACTACAACTCCTGCGAAAGAATTCTTGTCGATATACATACAAGGGAATACATACAAGGTACTGGTGGCCGGACCCACCCAGATCTGAGTCCTCGACACGCCGATACTGGCTATAAGGCGAGCAAACTCTCGACGGACTCACCTTCCGGTCTAATGATGGCAATCGGGATCTCTAAGACCAAAGGAGGTCCAACCCCGAGTTCATTGAAAGCCGCCACTTTCACCGAATACTCGTGGCCTTCCAGTAGATCCCTCACAGTAAATATGCAGACGTCAGGTTCCACGTTCCCTATCTGAAAATATCGAGTTGATCATGAATCCCCACATCACGGCCTGCCAGAGGTTAGTATTGTAAGGAAGTGAACACGAAGAATGTCGATCATTTACGGGAAGAGAATTGAGAGCTCGCTTGCATACCTCAACCCATATTTTGCGGGGAACTTCTTTGATCCATATCGTGTAACCTCTCAGAGGAGCTCCGCCGTCGTTTTCGCACGGACCCCACTCGATATACATTGAGGAAGGCCCGGTCACGGTCGGGACGAGAGGACCTCGAGGCGCGTTCGGTTTGCGAGTACCGGTCTTCAGATGGACCAGGCTCGGCGCCTTGAGCGCAACAAGTGAGCTCCCTGCCCGATTCTCTGAGTGCACCTGAAAGAAGAGGAAGCCCATCAGCTCATCTTTATGTTCTGCGGCTGCTGTACCGGGCTCAACTCTTTCCGGGTCAGAAACCCACTACGCCCCGGGTTTCGGCCCCGGGGCGTACTGGATTTCACAGTCGCATCCGCCCAACCGGCTCACCTTGAAACTATACCGGAAGTGATTATCCAGGTTGCCGACCGTACATTCCTGGATATCGCCATCGACTGTCATAACTCGGGTCCAGGTCTCGAGGTCCTGCCGTCGTTTCCATATGGAATAACCCTGTACGGGACCCGATATCGGTTGCCTCCACGACAGCGAGCAGGAACGACTCGTGGTGCAAGTGATGTGGAGCGGACCTTCTGGAGAATCCGGCAGATCTGCAGAGAACGGGAATCCGTTGGAGCAAACAAACTCATCAGAGAATTCATAATTATCGAGCAATTATTATCAGCTCTGGCCGAACTCACCCACGAGACACTCGGTGAATACTTTGACAGCCGCCGAGGGCTCGCTGCTTTCATTCTCGCTCAAAGAGAGGATACGGTACAGATATTCAACGTCTCCGGAGATGTCGCCATCACAAAACCAGAGGAGCTCAGGGTCCACACAGCCGATTTCTTTGAATTCCCCGTCTTCGCTCGCGCATCTGGAGTTAGAGTCGGGATTTTAAGCAAGTGTCACTCGATGGGTTATCGGAGTCGTAGATTTACTATCGGGGATATCACTGTTGACGATTGCGAAAGTCACAGTTCGGATATCCTTGTCACGGCATTCGAGCTTGGGTTTCGCGCTTTGCCGCAGACAGCTGAAGGCTAAAGAGATATTTATTATCTCTAAACATGACCACTGAAGAGGTCCACCTTGCAAGCCCGCCTGGGCACGTGTTATTTTTTGGTCGGTGCAGCTTCACCGACAGTAGCGGTCATTGTTTTAGCCACTCAAGTGAGGCTACTTCTCCGAGTCATTCGACCAGTCTGTGAAGCACTTATGGGTTTCATCTCCGCTCCCGATTCGATAGTTGAATTCGAGAATCGATAGAAAGTTTTTATTCTTCCTCTGAACTGATAGCAAGGGCGCTAGGGAGGGGGGAGCGTCGGTGACGTATTCGAATCGTGAGGTACTTGACGGGGCAGCTCGGAATCCGTGTTCTTGGGATGCCTCGGGGCTAGTGACGACCTGCCCTTCAGTTCGGTATTTGAAATGTGAGTCGATGGATGGGGAACTTGAGACTTTAGGTTGACTCACGCACCTTTCAACGACGAAACTCTGGATTTTCGACGGACCCGGACTTTCCGGGAGATCCCAGGTGAGCCTCACGGTATCGACTTCGTAATCGTAAGACGCTCGCACGTTCCGAGGCGGTCCCGGCGCAGTTTCCGGAGTTGCAGGAATGTACATCACGATACCTCCTGAAGTCTCGCTCGTCCTTCAATCCTGTCGAAATCAAGCCAATCAGTGCAGGTCTCCCCTCGAAGTTCGCCTAGTGCACAGACTCTCTTCCCTTGCCAGATACCGCTTGATTCGTCGTAATGTCAGAGCGTCGTGTAAAAGAGCCGTCTGGTTTCTGGAAGAACTGTGACGCATCTCTACGGACGGATCTCTATAGGGTCATCGGCAGCACATTACTCACTCAGACACGTGAGCCCGACGGAAGAACTTCTCCACTCTTTGAGGTTCACGGACGGAACGAGGAGAGCACGGATCGGCGGATTCTTGAATTGGCTCCTGATAAGTTGTAGGTTATATCTAGCATCTCGAATCGAGGCCTTGGCGACCAGAATGAATTATGAGACTCAGTCAAGCGAAAAGTTGACCCGGTTGGAACACTTCATGTCCATTTCCATTCGGAAGCAGTCTAGGCGACCGATCGGGGTAGAGATTACTCGTTGAGAGCATAGCGATTGGTCCGCGGAGGAGGAATCCGCTTTGGGAGCTCATGGGTTCGCTCAAGATTATTTTGGCGCCGGAGCTCACCTCGGCCACACTGCCCCCGAGAGAGCGAATTCCACCGGATTCCCGAATACAAACGGAATCTCTTGGTACGAGCCAGTGAACCAACTCAGGGGATTAACCGGAAGTTTGAAGCTCGCCTTCGAATCCGCCCACCCACCTGGGTCATGACGGTGTGATTCTCCTCCAGAAGGTGGTTGTCGAGCGCACAACACTCTTGTCTTGTTGACTGTTGCTCTCTCGGTGGGTTACCAACACCACAACTGCCAACCAGCGACCCTCGGGGTCTTTAGGGTCGCTGTGCTAGCCCTGGTCCTTTAGGCCCTCCCCTCGAGATCAAGGGAGTATGAAAGGGTGCGGGAGAGAATCTGGGACAGCTACGGAGTTACCTGGTTGAGCCGCCGAGCAGCTTACCAGCCGGCCGGCTTGGCCGCTCGCGGGCACTGTCGCTCGTTTGCCCGCGTGCATCCGTCAGCTCTTTGTTTACTCAGGAGGGAACTGAAATGCTCTGAAATTGCTCGAACTATGTACACTCACATACGAGTCGCCTGTAAATGTGAACAAATGACTCTGAGCTTTCATTAAAGGGCAGAGACGAAACGCTCGGATCGGGTACCTCAGTCAGACGCGATGAGAACCGCAGCCGGTGGCCCACGAGGCTCTCAAAGTCTCGGCGCGACCCTCGCAGACCGTGTCGGAGCGGAATAGCGGATGACTCTGATCTGTCCTGGAGCCTCTCCGGGACTTTTCGTGGACACTAGCCTTTCACTGCGAGAGAAGCCGCGGGTCTCCATATTCCATATTGTCGGGAGCGATTCTTTCCATTATGAACATTGATCAAGACCCGATAAGCTCTCCGGTGCGAAGGGAATCTCCTCCGCCACGACGAGGCTCGATGTCTCCGTCTTTCGCCTCTGCAGAAGCGGTCTTCTGCATGGTATGACGTCATTCCGATCAGTGCGAACCCTTGACCGCTGCGCGATCACTCAAGTATCACTTTCTCATCCGTCAGCGTCGGGCTGATACCTAATGCCAGGCTCCTCATTTTCCTCGCTCGTAGAGGGAACGAGGAACCCGGAGAAATATCCTGTATTTCATTCAAGAGTCTATTGGAATGAGGAGTCATCGTTTATTTTGCTTTGAACACTTCTCCACCATTAGCCTGCCAGTCCATGAAGCTCCCTTTGTATATTTTCATGCTGGAACGACAAAGAAAAAGCATCAAGAGTCTGGACGCCATCAGCAATATTGGTAGAGCCCCATTTGGAGGGTTTGAGAGCTTTCGGAATATTTCACGGCAATCAAGAGGTTCGTTCCCCGGGGAGAAACTGCATTGGGAAAGGATTCCAGAGCAGAACACAGTCTCCGACTCACTCATTATACCCGACCGCTTTCAGCTTGTCGAGAGCCAGCAGTGCCCTCCTTCCAGATCTACAGGATAGGATCACATTCCGGCCAGAAGGACCAATCGGACGTCCTGTAACGAAGGAATTCGCTCGAGTCTCCGACGGAATCCGTGAGCTCATGATGACTCTCGGCATTTCATAGCATCCAAGAAAGTCCACGAGAGAAAATCATCATCAGACGAACCGATTGCTCTTTCGAAATCGACAGGGTCGCCGATCAGAGCGTCCAGCGCACCCAGCGGTATATTGACGCTTCCTGGAATGGGTTTATTGGTAAGCCTG
The DNA here is from genome assembly GCF_000255335.2 of Galendromus occidentalis. NCBI lineage: Eukaryota > Metazoa > Arthropoda > Arachnida > Mesostigmata > Phytoseiidae > Galendromus > Galendromus occidentalis. Next base: position 1,060,436 of record NW_003805465.1, read on the forward strand.
TGATTCCAGCGTTGGGCGGCAGGGGAAGCTACATATCCGTATTTGCAGGAGCTCTGTAGTACGGGGAAGGCCTCAAGGACTTTTGAAAAGCAGCAAAACGGCATCGAAGCCCAAATCCTTGTCAATAATCTTCTCGCACTCCGAGGGCACTCCCGGGACACCATCTAAGAAGGGTTCGAGTCTGCTACGGAGCCATTCGAAGAGCATGGGGGCAGGAAACTCGGGACGATGATGGATGTTCTCCTCTGTCGACGCACCGGGAATCGAACCATCGCCGTCGAATTCTTCAGCTCCGCGAACATCCAGAACGAAGTTTTCCGAACAAGCCAAAAGCTTTTTCAGCTCTCCGAAGCTGATCTCCGGGGGGAACATATTTTGAGCGTGGAAGAGATTATAACTCTGATATAGCGGAGATCATTCGATTTCTGAATACAGAAGCGCCGGAATACAGCCAGCCTGAAGACTTCCTCTGAAGACGAGAGGAGTGCGCACAGGTTTCACCAGGCACCTAAAACGGGGATCGAGAGACTTATGATAGAGTGCTCAGCGGTCATACGGGGGATACATAGGTGAGTGCGAACCCTGAGAGTTGCATGATTCAGCGCCATTGGAGGAAATGTGGTGAGTGTGGAGGACATGCTCGATTTTGTAGTCAGTACCAGGAGAATCTCCTCCGATTAGTCGGAATAGGGAAGCAATCACGTGGAGGTGATATCTGCGGAAGCTGCAGCTATCCATTACATGGATTTTCGCGAGAGTTCCCCTGGTTGAAGGGTTTGCTTTGACGTACCGCTTTCCATATGCTTGTCGTGTTTCCTCACTCAACAGCTGAGGAGCGACTGCTTCGAAGGGATGTAAGCCATCTCGTAGGATTCGTGCTAGTCAGTGCCAGCTAGCAGACGAACATTGGAGAGGGTGTCTGTATGAGCCCCCGCTAGTTTAGCGGCGGGTAGAAGCGCGCGAGATAGCTAGTGCCGGGGGTGATGAGCTACGCTAAAGGTTGAGAAACTGATCATGAATCGATGTCTTTTGAAGAATGCATCCGGAAGTGGATCGCTCCTACCTTCCTTAAAACAAAAAAGATATACCCCTGGATGAGGAAAGTTTCTTCATTCGAAATACAAATGGCAAACTCGATATACGAGGGCGCGATATGATGAAATAATGAACATGGTTAAATATCGGTAGATCGAGTTACAGTTTTTTCGGAATCATCGGATCATTTCCCCTAGTTGGGCAGATCCAAATGACGGGGTCTGGATCTAACTCGACTGCGGAGCAGCTAATGCTGCGCAGTCCTGAATACGAAAATCCGTTCGTGGTGATCTAATGAATGAAACTGTCGGAATGACTGACCTATGTGACACGGCACATAGGTTACATAGCATTCCGATTCCAGAAAATATGTCTTCTTCTCCGCGGGGAGCTCTACTCTTTTCATGCAATCTCGGTGTTGCGCCAAATTTTGATCGATTTATGAGCCGGACGTGTGAGGGACACTGTACATATGGTCACCGTCGGCAGACATCAGGCTGTAAGAGTGATCTGAAAGGGGAGTCTCGTCAACTCTGACACGGGGATCTGGGGTCTCGCTCGGACCCGTCACCCACTGATCGCTTTCTTCATCGTCTACCGCGTCGACTGCAGGGGAACTACCGGGAGCGGGAGCAGCTCCGGCGCCTGGAAGATTACAGCGAAGCGTACGTTTTTGGGTCAGAATGATATCAGTGGAATAAGGCGGCGGAAGTCTCACCACGTCTCGGCCTGTACTTTATCTGCTCGATGAATTGGATCGGCGAAATCCTCCCCGCATCAAGCTCAGCCCACAAAAGGCGAAGCTTCTGCGCGTTGAAATCCTTCTGCTGATTTCTCCCGTCAGCTGTCTTCGCCTTGGTTGGCAGGCATCGGCTGCTTTCCGATGCCTAGTGACAGTCGCTCTCGTCACAAGGCATCGGTGGAAACGGTGAATCACCACCACCACCACCAACAGCAGCAGGCAACAACCACACACACACAGTCGTTCAAATTCAAAGGCATTCAAATTTGCGCGCCTCGCCCTGCACATCCAAAGCAGCCTTGCTCGGTCTGTTTTCTCTCCGTCGAATTCGTCTGCTATCTTCGACTACCTATACCGAATCCTACGACATGGCTTACATCCCTTCGAAGGGACCGACGGCGAGGGGGAAAGTGGCCAGCACAACGAGATGTTTACTGCCTCCGTCCACGCATGTCTGGGAGGAGAGAGCGTGAATAAGCGGCGAGCGGAATATCGTTGAGGAGTCCGGAAGAACATCGCATCTCTAAACTTATTGAAATTATTAAAATTAAATTATTGAAACTCTTTTTGAGCCGACATTCCGGCAACCAATAGTTTTCGCGACTCACTCGAATCGTTCTGGTCCCGGAGCTAGCGTCTGCTGGGAGGCGGGCGTGGAGCTCCCCCGCCCTCCAAAATCCGACTTCAAGCTCTAGGAGGGGTTTGAGTACGCATCTGACCGATATCGAATGCCTCCTCAACGACCTGAAGAGTGACTCAAGCCCAGGCAGCCTGCCTAGACGGGAGACCGAGGATGGATGACCCATGACGAAGAATAGGCTAACGATATCTCGTCTTGATCACCGCTTTATCAAGCTTCCATCGCGAACTTCCTGATAAAACTTGTTTGTCTTATGGGATCGGGGAAGGACTCCTAGAGAATGACCACGAGCCACGAGAAAGCTGCATCCCGCGGACGCGCTTCCGAGCTACAGCGGCTCGATGAGCGCTATCCCCGTGTAGTGAAGTTGTCGTAGACGGCATCGGCCAGGCGAGAACCACGTCGAGTGAGCGTGTCTCCGGATAAGGCTTCACTGTGTTCGGCTGATTCGGTCAATATCGTCCCCAAAAGCCGAGAAGTAGATGCTCGAGGTAGAAACGCTTATCCTGACACTACTGCTCCGCGGTAGCACCTTCCAAGAGCTCTATGAATCTGGCACACGTTTTCCCTTTTCACCGCTTTCTCCCTCTCTTGACCGTCGCGGTCGCGTCAGTTTGTGCGTCTGTGTAAGGAACCTCCTCCGGTCAGAATACTCATGGTTTTCTTTTCGAGTTGTTGTGCTGCTTCGCGGGGCTGATGCGTCAGCTGTAACTTTCAGTTATTCGGTGCCGGTTTCTGCGGTCGATCGAAACTTGGAGACATAGAGTGATTCGGTACGTTTCATTGTGATCTTTGGAGCGCTCAATTTGGGATCCTAATGAACTTCTCGATCCGCTGAGTTGTCTGTTGTTTTTAGAAACCATCGCACAACTGACTGAGAGGATTCGAATTACCTTGTAAACTTTCCGGCAGGCCCTGATGGTGAAACGTCTCCCCGTATATAGCTGACATTTCCGTCAGGGATTCCAGAGTGACAGTGAACGTTGTGGTCAGGACATAAGGCTTTTGCCTCCTTCCTCGTAACTTCCTCGGTATTTATGTCATCGAGCTGTTCCAGATTGTCCAACATTTCTTATAACGCGCCGCTCACTATACCGCCTCCCCTAGTCGCGTAGAACTCGGCTCCCCCTCGCTAGGCTGTATGTCGAGCCGATGCTCCCATATGCATGACTAGAGCTCCCGGAGGAGCTGCTTTTTGCGAGTGAAGCTCAGCTCGGAGGACCTTTACTCCGGGTCTGAAGGAGAATGTACTACTGAACAAGTCACGATGGTCCTCGTGGCCTGAGCCCAAAGTCGTCATTATCCGTTCTGGACCCCGCGAATCGCATGTTGTGAGCTCTGAGTGGAAATCTCTGAATTTGGGTGGCGACAAAATTTTCCGTCCCGATTCTGAGTGGAAGCGCGAGGGAATTTCCCTGGTGTCGCCGGGGGGCGCGGGGAGGCGCGACGTTGATAGATCAATCGGACCTTGTATGCGATGTTGGCCGAGGTTTTTTCAAGCAGTCAACGTAACGCGAAGAGTCCCGAGAGAGTTTCCGAGCTTCGTGCCTGTCAACCCCCAGAAAGACCGCAAGCTCAGGTCTCATTCTCCGGGAGTTCATGGCCTACTAGCTACAGCCCTCCGCCCGCGGCCAGACCTCAGTCCCCATATTCGTCTTGAGTCGCAAGCCCCGCCAAAATGGGAAAGGTTTCCGTCTTCTGATATTGTCAGTATGCCCACTGCATGCAATGATTTCCGACTGTCGAGCTCCGGAACGGCGGAATCTAGCAGTTAATTTGCTGAGCAGAGCAGGATGCGATTGATGACCTGGCGCGACATCTAGTAATTCTTCCACGCGACGGCGTTCCTAGCGATCTCTCGCCCATCAGGGACGACTTGAGATACGACGATTCCCAAGATGTCGGCGGTAAACCGGGAGTCGACGGTACTTTGTTCGCCGTTGGCTGTCTAGCGAGGGAATGAAGTGGAAGCTGACTCAAGGTTTTATCCACCACCAGAGCGCTTCTCTGTGAGACGCACGTAGCGAATTTCGAGCGATATTGCTAGAACTGGATTCGACTTCTAGCTCATCCCGGTCTGAGCACTCTACGTGGATTCGGGCTGGGAAGGAAGTTTGTGCTTCCAGAGGCGTAGTGTCTCGCGACGCCGGGAGAGGGGATTTGGATCGATTTTTGAGCTCATCCGTCTCGACCCGAGGAACGGCCTCAGTCCGACTCCTTTTCCTGCTCCACGGAAGGGCATACGAGAGTCTAGAGCAGTGGCTCTCAACCTTCCCCTGTCCGTGCACCACTCGGGACTTGCTGAGAAATCCATGCACCCCCAAACCCGATTGATCTTTGACATAGCGCATGTCAGAGTCTCGAGCTCGAGGAGATGGTTGCGCCTGAATTTGAATATTTTCAATACACGCCGATACCGGCCGGCGAAGGTCCGGATTGCAGGAATTTCGTCCGAATGTCTCCGATGCTGAGATCTTCCTTGCGAATTCGGATAGCTGAGTGACCGACACCTCAAGGAACCCATGCAGCCCCGCGTAGAACGATCGCCACAACCTCAGGAGTAACCAAACTTGTGGCGGACTTCTCGAAGAGGGGCCCAGCTCCTCGTCGGCTCTCCCCACCAGTCCGATGAATTCGCTTGCTTTTTGCAGGAGCGTCCCCCTATCGACCATGCTAGAGACGCCATCAACCGCGAAGACTATCGCGGAGGTGCTCGGTCTCATTTTGACCGTCATGTGGATTATACTCAGAGAACTAGCGTTTTTCGTGATCCCCCGCCCTTCCAAGTCCCTGAGAGACAAAACAGTCGTCTTGACCGGCGCCGCTCAAGGAATCGGACGCCTTGTTGCCGAGAAAATCGCGCGATTGGGAGCTCGCTGTGTGCTCGTGGACATCGATAAAGTAAGTCTGGTCACATCGAGTGAACGGGGATCGAAAACCACGAATATCTAACCCGGTATCGAAGAGGTCGGAACCTCGGGGAGCAAGCTCTACTAGGATCGATATCTTGAGTCAGAAGAATAGCTCTCGTGAAAGCTTCCGAGATTGAGGAGATAGATCAAGTATCCCGACTCGCGCATGAGGGAGAGCATCGTCGGGACCGGACCCGAACAAAGCGGGAGGACTTGATGAGCAAGCCATCCAAATTAAGTTGGTCGTCTCTCTGTCCGACAGGAAAAAAATGACAAGGCTGCCGCTGAAATCCGAGCGGCGAACTTCGACGCATGGTCGTACGCTTGTGATATTTCAAAGGAAGATCAGATAGAGAAGATGCACGATTGGATCAAACGTGAGGTCAGTTCCTCCAGTAGCTATCACCCGACCCCGTGTGGAGCCGGACCCACAGCTCGCTCACGATACTCGACCGGATCGAGTAGGAATTCACGATTGATCCGGGAGTCTCGAACGCTCTCATCAAGGCTTGAATTGAGGCATGAATAGGGATTCTAAATATTACAGGTGGGTCCTGTCGATGTTGTCATAAACAACGCAGCGATTGTGAACTGCCAGGAGATTCTCGCTCTTGAGCCTCATCGAGTCCGTCGGAATTTTGAAGTGAATACTCTCTCTCATATATGGGTAAGCTCGATCAGCCGTGAACTTCCAAGAAGAGAAGACATATTCACCGGCACTTTGTTCCGGAATCGAAACTCTCTTCGGAATCCTGGTTCAGGGCCAACCTTCACGTCCCTAGATGATCCGTGAGTTCTTGCCATCAATGAAGGAGCGTGGAGAGGGCCATTTTGTGGCCACATCGTCGATAGCTGGAATGCTGGGTACGGCTTACCTCACGGACTACTGGTGAGTCTGAGGAGCTTGGCAGCATGGGTCTACCGGTCTTGGGGGAATTCCGCGAGCATTTGACACTACAATCCGCAGAAATTCACAGCGCCTCGAAGTTCGCCGTCCGAGGGCTCATGTCCGCGCTCGAAGAAGAGCTCAACACGCAAGGATTCGGTGGCAAAATCCATCTGACCACTGTCTGCCCCCTGGCGATTAAAACGAGTGAGTATCCAGGGAAGCCTATCCTCTCGTTCTGTCGACGAAGATCGCCGTCTTCGGGACCGAACTCTTGACTGCGAATCTTGTTCTGGCGGAAAACTGATTCTGTTCTCGACAGCAATGTTCGAAGCCCCGCGTAGTCGTTTCCCGTGGGCGATGCCGCTTCTGGAGCCGGAGGAGGTGGCGAATGGCTTGGTGGACGCCATGCTCGAGAATCGCAGGGAGGTGATCATACCGACACGCGTCGGGGTGCTGAACAAGCTCTGCAGGTGCGTTGAATGTTGTTGAATGCTCATCTTATGATGAATATGGTCCTAATCAATGTGAAGGGTAGTCCTAGCTTCGCTTTCTCGGATATTCCGCCGATTGTACACCCCGGAGGCAGCGATTCTCGCCTTTTTTCCGTCAAATCAATTGGAAAAGGCGTGATCAAGAGCCCTTCTGCTCCTCGCATTCATATGACAATTTGATGTCTCCTCCCTTCTCCTCCTGAACCACGCCGTTTTAGCAGCGTCGGGAAGCGAGCGGTGTATCAACCGCTTCAGTCGGATCTGTTGATAGTCAAATCGTTTCTGTCGTTTACCGATTGTCTTCGACAGTTTGCTTCCGACCGACGCGATCCTGAGCTTGCAACGCTTCATGGGCTACGAAGTTGGACAGCATGGACAACAATCCTCGAAAGAGAAATCTCTGTGAATTCAGCGCGCAGCCGGCCTCCTTGAGGACATTCCATCAATTGCCATGGTTTCTGGTCTCTCGATGATCGCTCATCACCCCGTCATTTCCACATCTTCATCTCAACTGTGCAGAATCAGATATCGAATGACTATCGGAGTGAATCAACACTCTGGTAGCATTCCGAGTTCAGGATTTTTATGTAGTGATGCAATGCATTCCATGATGCCATGGAATCAATTATGAATCGGAGCCCCTCCCAGAGTGAGTCTAATCTTTGTTCGGAAATGCCCTCGCCAGTAAGGGATCGTGAGTTTGTATCGTTCCTTGTCAGTCGATCTGAGATCGGATCAAGGTGCTCCAGAAACAAATATGTACCATGATTGATTGGGACAAATGAACCTCTCAATATGCTTTTTTGGGGCTTCGAGGAGAGAACGTTCTCATTCTTGTATTCGTGGAAAGCAAACAAGAAAAAAAATAAACGTGGATGAGTATGCTTCGATTAAACATGGGATCCTTATTGATATCCTTCCGATGCTCATCGGACATCCGGGCCCATCTTGTGGTGTCTAGATTCTAGGTCGGCTCTGCCCACTGAGTTTCCGGTGAGTGTTCGTAACCTTGCCCGCAAGCTCTCTCAGAGCGTAACGCTCGCTTACTAGCTCTCTCTTCCTTTCCCGTTCCCTCGACAGCTAGAACACATCTCCTTCTCGACGTTGTCGCCGAAATGAAGGCTCTCTTGGCATTCGAAGTGTTTCTCTGTTTAACGCTGTGCTCCGCTCGAACGGCGCGTGACCAACAGCAGGCGCCCAGCGGCTACGACAAATATGAGCGGCCCGCGGCAAGTATCGAAGTCGGAGTGGGAATCAGCGTCAGGAACCTCGAGTACGTGTCTACGGTCGATCGCAAGTACAAATGCCAACTGCTGGTTCGAACGACGTGGATCGATGAGCGCTTGGCTCACACATCGAAGGAGGAGTATCTGAGTTATCCGGTTGATCAGGTCTGGATACCCGATGTGATCTTCGAGAACGAGCTAAATCCATCCCAGCTCCGAGGAGCGCTCAGGGACGACTCGAAAATCCGGGTGGGACGTTCCGGGATGGTCCATTTGAATCAACGAGTTAGCGCCGAATTCGCATGTCCGATGGACTTGCAGAACTTCCCATACGACATTCAAAAATGCCCCCTGATCATAACGTCGTGGACCGCCTCGCTCCCGCAGCTACAGCTCATGTGGAACCCCCAGCCTGTCGTGGTATATAAACACGCTTTCAGCGTCAGTGATTTCGCCTTGCGGAGCTTCGAAACGGAAAATTGTACGTCGACGACCCCCATCGGTGTATACAGCTGCCTCCAAGTGAACTTGACCCTGAAACGTATGATCACACCGTATGTGATCCGACTTTACGCTCCGATGATCGTTTGTGTGGTCGTGGCGAGTTTGTCCTTCTGGATCCAGTGCTCTCCGGTCAGAATCGTCGTGCTTATGATCGATCTGCTCGGGGCAGCTGCCATAGAGCAAGTCGCCGCCCACACTTCGACGTTTGGGGACTATACGACGTACATCGACATATTCAGCGGCGTATCCATCGCATTCGTGCTCTTATCGTTGCTCGAATTTGTCGTGGTGCAAAGTATTTTCAAGCGTGAACTGATGAGCGAGAAGCTCCACTCGATGATGAATGACATCCGAAGCAACGGTCTCGACATCACTTGTAGGATTATCATGCCACTACTCTACGCTTTCTTCGTGACCGCATACTTCGCAGTGGCCTTCTTTCTACTGGACGATGAATATCCCCCGTCATAGTGTTCGAGGAGCAAGAGTTGATATTATTTCTGACTCCGAAAGCTCGGCGGTCACAAGGATGGTTAAAACCAGGCTGAACGGGAGGCAGGCAAACCGACGGTCAGCTCACCAAACCACTTGAACCGTCTTCCACTTCTAGACCATCACTCGATCGTAATGGACCAGCGCGACGCCTTCGGTTAGATCTGATCTGCGATCGATGCCTTGGGCTCCGTCATCACGAAATCCCCACCCGATGATCTCCAGAAGATCGATCGCAGTTTCCTTAATAAACATGCTATTTATTATTACTTCACACGCCGGATCCGTCTCACGTGCGGCACTTGGAAGCGAGGTCCCGCGACTTTTCCGGGGGAGTTTCCGATCCGAGCGGTCTATTCGGATTATGAGTTAGCTGGTGACGCGACCGGAAGCCGACTCTTTTGGGCATGTTTCAAAAAAGCAATGATTTCATGAGTCGGCAGAGAACATCAAAGCTCGACTCATTCTTCGAGCCGAGCATTTATTCGGGGAAACATCTGGAAGCGAGTAACCCCGGACTACAGCCGTAGGAACACAAGTCATGAGCTTCCGCTCTTGTTTTTCCATCGACCATCTAAGAGCGGGGCTTAGGATGTGGTAACTCTACCTCTGGCCGTGGTAATCCGAAACGCTGCGGTTTGGTCTGACCATCGATCGCTCGCTAGTCTGCACTATGTACTGAGTTTCCTGAACGTGGTCATCTTCTCCCGAAGATGAAGGAAGGGTCTTGGATGTCCAGGGCAGATTCGATATGAGATGCGGTCTTCTGATTGCCGTAAATTCGCGGGAGTCCTTACAGAATATCATCGATTCTGAACGACTTCCTCACGGGAGATCCCAACGTCACCAAAGGAGGAGATACATTGCGGAGCACCGTTTCCTCTTCACAATTCCTATGGAGTCGGCGTCTATAATTCAATCGTGGGGGCCATCGGTGAGTCGAGTTCCGCTCCTTTAGAGGATACGGACGTTTCCTACCAACACCCTTTCGGAAAAATCGTACCTCTGATGTCGCTGAGGGACTCCGGAGGGATCTTGTTTCTTGCGGAGAATTCGGTTTATGCTGGAAACGCTGGGCAGCGCTTCCCGCGGACAAACTCCTTCCTATGGGAAAAGCGTCGAAGGAAGTCATGGATGGACTCCGTTTTTCTTTTCCAGAGAGACTTAGCGGATTGAATACTCACTCTAAGTAGGCGTTCACGAATCTCCCAAGCGAACAGTGATCCATTTTCTTTTTTGTAACGGAGAATCTTTTCAATGACCAATGGAGTAGACACTCGTGGTTTCGAGCCACCTAGAATTCGCCTCCTTCGCTCAGAAGGTGCCTCAGAAAAGGGATCGATGCAGCGATAGGAACGGATCTCTCGGTATAGAGTCGAAAAGGGGACACGGAAAACGCGATGGGAAACTCACATAACTTACCGATGGCTCCTGGCAAAATGGAGCCTGTCTCTGCGAATCTCGACAAGATCTTAGAGACGCATCCGTGAGACACTAGGAGTCGTCGGGAAATGTCACAAGGTCGGAAACCCAACAAGGCCTGATGAGCAAGAACGCACACCGGTTGGATTAGGTAGAAGTCGAGAGGAAACGGCCCCTCAATGATCGGATTGCCCCTCTGGTTCCTCCTTCCCCGTACACACGAAATCGACTTCACTCACCATCTCGAGAATCCTTACTCTGACGTGCAGCGGTAGAGGCTTGCCATTAGAAAACGCACCGCCCAGCTGATTGACGCCGCCGTTCGATGCACCGGAACTCCCCACTGGAATTAAGAGTCCCGCTAGTCCCGGCTGCGCAACCTGGCAGAACGATATGCGTGGGGAGCAGAGGGAGCGTCCAACCTCGACAAGAAATTCCATTATCTCTCACCAGTTTCGTGTTGAAAAGACGAATCTTCGTCTGAATCTTGACCATGTCCGAAACAGTCTGAGCGAAGCACGAACGCCTGCAGCTGAGAATGGATTCCGCTGACAGCTTGGAGATCCATCCTGTCCAATCTGAGATGGATGTCAACTGTCACTTGACCAAACGCATTTG